>NW_028292578.1:16633592-16933592 GCF_029948245.1 Actinia tenebrosa
CTTAGTTCTTCAGCTGCCTCGACATTTTTTCTGCTGTTAAATTAAAGCATGCTAATCATGCCAACCGAACTAGCCATGAACATTCCTCATGGCATTCTTTGTGTGGTTTTGAGACACTCCATGGGTACAGAGCAATCAACAAACTCTAAACGGCAATCAGGGTGTTCAAATTTCACTTACCCCCATTGTTGTGATAGGACAGAAATTCAGATATACAAGAAAAGAGGCCCAGGAATAAATTTGATTTTCGGTCATTAAAAGTTATTTCTTGTTAGAATACATCTCTACTTGGATCTTTTACACGCCTTAGGATCTGTGTGATAAGGCAGGAGTTTCCCTCTGTCTCGCAGGGTTCGTTAATCTCCACACATAACCACAGATACGAGCCCATCCCACGAACTCAGGCTGAACCTCTAAAGAAACCATTACGGCCTTGAGGAGGAGGCTAATTGGTGATACCTTGTATACAAGTAGTCATATAATTCAAAAGTTAACGAAATCTGCCGGCTTTAGAAGAAGAGTTTATTATTATAATTTGGCAAAAAAACAATTATTTTATTGGTAGTACAGATTTGGTTATCAATATATATACTGTTCATATGTAAAGGATTTATCTCCTTCAAAAACTTTAAAAGATTTTATAACTTTAGAGTCAGTGTTTATGGAATAAAAAGGTATTATTGATACTTTTCACATAAAATATCCATTTTTTCATGCTTCAATATAAACAATCTCCCCTTTATATCCAATGCTTTGTCGATGAAAAAGTATTGTAAATCAACTCCGGGATAAAATGTTTGGTACTTGCTTTCAGGCGCCGTGCATAATATTCAACAAGGTAGTATTTACTATCAACACTCTCCGAATCGTATCAGACGAGAGTACACCATGAAGCAACTCCAGAAACAAGAAGTTTGGTTGGCAAACTATCCAAATCAGCTGTATCAATGGGAAAAGGATAAAAATGTTTGAATGTTTTTTGTGTCTCACTTTCATCCATGTTTTCAACAACACAGCACATTGGCTGTGGGAAGAGTTCCATACTACTCTCCTCAGCATGAGGACGGGCTGTCGATGGCGGCAAAATGGTGTCTTTCTTACCTATTACTTTCTGGATATTTTCTTCTTTGTATTACTAAACTCTTCCAACCCAGGTAAACTCTTGGCTACAAGAAACTTGCTTTTGGTGATCCATTTGGAGCATGCTCAGAAGGTGACTTTTGTAACGTTGTAGCAGGGGTTCTAAGGGATGTAACTATTGCATCAATTCCCTTCTACTTTTGCTATTGATTGTTCACAAGTTCTCATCTGTCGGTGACCTCGTAAAATAATCTTCATATTTCCAAGTGATGGGATTGTGGTTTTTGAAACATTTCAATATCGTTTTCTGAAATTTTGTTCTTCGAGAACGTCCTTTGTTGATCTCCTGAGATGGCATTGCATAACATGTGTGTTTTGGTTTTGTGCTACATTGAGAAGATTTGTAACAGATAATGGACCTTTTTCCCATCGGAATTCCACTTTCTCACCATTCATTTCTTCCCTTCTATTTTCCATAAGTCAAATCGTCAAGGATTTACGATTTCCCTCAATAGCTGATCCCCAAACCTCAAAGTCCAAACACTTTGCAAGCACTTCAACAAATCCAACTGCTCTTCCCGAGGATACATCTCAAACGCTACTCTAAAAGACCTTGTATACTATAAAACCAAACTCCTTTACCAGTTCCTTGGATACCAGTAATTCTTAAGAAAGAAGGAAAGTTAACTTTCATTGCAAAGACCCTTCTTGGCAAATTTCGCGTGCGTTCTTGGAAGATTTGAGACGGCAATCGAGCAGTTAGACAATACATCAGCCCCTAAGAACAAAGGCTTATGTTCTCCACATAACTTAGCAGTAAATATTAACTCTTCCTCTGACTTGAGATGCAAGAAAACGGAGTTTTCTTGAAGCGAGAAATAATTCTTGCAATTGACTTGAACCTTGTTGTTCGTCCGCCATTTTGAATTGCTATGGTACACCGCTGAGTATAGACTGTGGGCGCAAGTATTTGATTTTAACCAATTGGATTATACGATGGTCGCGTAGCAACAAGGCAACAAGCAAAAGTTACTTGTGGTATACTAACACAAGCAACAAGAACTTAGTTGAGAGTTTGCAGTTGAATTTATACTGTTCTTGTCCCGATTTACTGACCGATCTCTACGAAATTTTACAGACAGATTCCTAGATTATCCCTGCAATGGCAAGGCTTGTTCAACCCTCCTCCGAAATACGTTCCCGAGGAATGGCACGCTTCAAATCACCTTCAATATTTTACAGCTGAGAAAGAGCGTGCGGCAGCAGAAAAGACTTCGAGATGAAAGCGAAAGACTTCGCGTAGAGATCGAAGTTCGTACTGTAGAGACACAACAAGACGTGAACAAGAAGCTAGACCAGAGACTTAATGATATCAACTATTGGAAATCAGAATTAGATAATGAACAAGAAGCTACAGAGAATGAAATTGCTGCCATGCTTGAGTTTAAGGCCAGACTCACAAGAGCTCTGGCTGACACAGAACTTCCTCTAATGATCGCACAGCAATGTCTGGTGAACAGGGAAAAGAGGAGAGGAGTTGATCTCGTTCATGATAACGTAGAAATGCAGCTCTTGAAGGTAAGTAGGACTAGGGGCTATAGATAGAGTTTAATATATTCAAAATTGTATAAATGGTATAATGATTGAGATATTGGTAACTTATTCATTGATGTAGAGTAAACATAATGAAGTAATTCTTGTTGTAAACCATTTATAGGAAGTGGAAGTTATCGGAGGAGTTCAAGCTTTGCTTCAAAGGACTATTGAACAAGCAACTGAACAAATAAGGTAAAATACTTCACATTTGAAAATAAATGTAACAATTTCTTATTAACTACACATTCACATGTTCTTGCATGACTGTAAAATAAATTTGATAAATGTACCATGCCATAGCTGTAACAGCATCCTGTTTGAACATTTTGATTGGATACCGGTCTGTAAGCGGTGATCTCATGAACTGCAACTGGTCTTAATAAAGGATGACAATACTTTCACAGTCATGCTGAATCAATTGTATGAAACAACTGGTTGGTTGTTACAAATCAAGGAATATCATGTTCCCTTTTTCCTGTGGCTAAAAATGGCTGGTCAGTCCTTCCAGAACATGGTGACCAGCCACAGCTTGGCCATGCCTCATTTCTGGCTCAACGTCAATGGTCAAAATGACTAGTAAGGAAATATTTCACCAGACAAGTTCCAATTCAGGCCTGATATTCTCCAATGATTGGCCACCATTTTTAACCCAGTTTTCCTGATGTTATTTTTCATGTTTTACCAATAGATTGTTGCGCTCAGCAAAATATTACCTGCAGAAGGACAGAAAAGACAAGTTTCACGCCATTAACATTGACAATACTTGTGTAACATTAAATAATGAGTCTCAAGGTCTTGGCTATGCAAAGGATCCTGTTAAGATTGAGAAAAAGTGAGTACAATTTTTTATTTAATTATTTTAAACTAAAACAGTTTTTGGATGGGGGGGGGGGGGGGGGGGGGGGGGGGGGGGGGGGGGGGAGGGAGTGTCCTTAGTTAACAAAGTTAATTATTCTTGGATAAATAAATAAATAAAGATATCGTTATTTTCAGTTCTGTCACACCTGACGAATGGGAAGAGTTCTCCAACAAGAATCTCCTGAAGGCACAGCATGAGAACAACTCTGCATCTAACCTTCGCAGCATCATTGATGGCATCCTGATGCAGACACTAGATGACCTTATGAAGCAATGCAGAGCTGTAAACCTAGCCTTTGAGCACAGAATTGAAGAAAACTCTCAAAGCAAAGACAAAACTTGAAGATCACTTAGCTAAGGTAATATTTTATTAAACGATTTTGATTTTGAGGGGGGTAGGGGACAGTACATAGCCACCCCCCCCCCCCCCTCACTTCATAAACAACACTGAGTCCTTAAGGAAATTTTTTTTATCATGAGAGAGGCCTGGGGGATTTGCAGTAAACTTTTTTTGAGTGGTTGTAGCTCTCTCCCTTTCTCTTGGTAAGAAATTCATTACCCTCTTATTTAGTCAAAAGAACTGGTTCTTGTCAAAATAAAAAGGTTTGAGTCTCCATGAAAGCTCAAATTTTTAGCACCCAAAACCCCAGCCACCACCCCCCCCCACCCCCCCACCCCCCCCCCCCAAAAAGAAACATACCTCCCCTAAGATGTTTTTAAAAACAACTCACTAACAGGATAACTTTTCTATTCTGTTTATCATTTTAGGTGAAAGAAGAAATTGAGGCTATGGAGGAAAATATTGCCACCCTGAAACGAGCCATTGCTCTAAAAACAGCACCAATGAAGGTAGCTCAGACTCGCATTGAGAACAGAACTCAAAGACCAAACATAGAGCTCTGCCGTGATCGTGTCCAGTACAGGCTTGTGAGTGAAGTTGTTGAAATAAGCACCAATGTGGAAAGACTACAAGAAAAGCTTGCTGACGCAGAGGCATCTTTGAAGGCCTTGATACGACGACAGCTGTCATTGGAAGAAGATATTGACATCAAAGCCAACACTCTGTTCATTGACAGAGATCAGTGTGTGGAGCTGCGCAAACAAATCAATCATCTACCACACTAATTGTTATTTATCTTTATTAATAATATCTGTTGAATTAGTTCATATAATTGGTCCACTGTAAATACTGGTAAATAAAATGTCTTTCATGGCATTATATCCTTTTTCTGTTTCAGAGATTCTGAATGAAAATTGTCTTTTTTATATTTACACATGAGCATCTGAAAAATACTACAAATGTTTGCAGATAAGATCAGTTATTTGCGGTAACATTGAGTATATATAAAATAAGATTCAAGACACCTTGAGATTATTGAATATAAAGTGTAATATACAGATGTAAGAATCCCCTTAAGTGCGAATAAATGCATTATTTACAAAGGCAACTATTAGTTCTCTTCTAGAAAAATGAGATATTTAGGGATTGAAGAACTGGTAGGGTTCTTGGTAGAGAAGCAGGAACAGTTTATAGTTATATTGAAGGAGATTAATTTTCCAAAGCTCTTATCCTTTCCAGTTCCCTAAACCTCTCACCCGAGGTGAATATTGGACAAATCCTGGCCACCTTTTAGTAAAACAAATATTTCCTTATGAGCTGATTATTCAAGAGGTGAAAATAACGTACAAAGCAATATCAAAGTGACTGTGCAAGTCTTGAATGTACTTGGATTGTGTTAGCAGTACGTTAGCTTGCTGGTGTCAAGTTTTGCACTTGGCATTTTTTAGCAACTTGTTGCGCCTTTCTCCACTTGTTCAGGCATATCATCAGCATTAGGTCAATGAACTCACACACTGTCATCATGCTACATCCAAGGAACAGTCCCATATTTCCACCAATGTCAGCTGTAAAGAAATCACATTTTTCTTTCTTGGTAAACTTGCATTGACATCTACACAAAACAACATTTGTGCACTAAAGAGCAGAGAACAAAAACAAGTCTCTTATTGAAGGAACTCATCGGTTTGCTACACACTAGATGATGTGTGAACATTTTATTTGCAATAGCTAACCATAAATGCCTATATATGAGCGTTTGATTTTGGGCCCACGAGCATGTGCGCATTCGAAAACCGCTTATCATAGCAAACTTGTAAATCCTAACATTTTGCATGGGACACCATGTTCTTGTGTAATTGCCCATATGCAATGCCTCGTGTATGGTGACAGGAGTGCAGTACCTGGTCTGCAACGATGACTCATGTGCAATACTTAAGTACCCATGCGCATATAACTCGAGTCCAATATCCTTTATGAAAACCTTTTACAAGTTACAGTGCTTCTACGCGCGAAAGCGTAGAATTTTCTGTCGCAAGTAGGCTTTGGTGGACGTCAATCAAGGCGTTTTTGTGACATTCCATAGGTACGTGACCTTAAAAACTTTGCTTTTCGATATGTTATGGAAACACTTTGATTGCGACCAAAACACTATTTTGTTGTGACAGAATATCGTACGATTTCGCGCGTGTGATTGAGATACGCTGTTAAAGTTTATACTTACACCAAAAGTTAGTGAGAGTGTATGACGGTAATTCCTGCACGACATCCGTGTCAAGGGTTTCGAAGAATATACTCACCATGGCATAGCGTTTCCTGTTAGAATATTTATAAAGTAAGATTTTGACATTTTACAACGCCAGAACAGCAATGTCACGTGCCAAAATACGCACGTGTACACACCCTATTACGCATGTTCTTATTTGATTTCCGAGCCTATCCCACACGGCTTACCGCCTCATCTCTCACCCTAGTATTAGTACGACGCTTCTTACCTGACAAAAGTTTGTAATTCTTGTCTCTGTTGAGGAATACTAGCATTCAAGCCAGTAAAGTTGAACATCAAAGGTAATATAGTGTCCCATAGATGTTCTGATGGGTAGTAGGCAGCAGATAGCTGGACTTTATATGAAATTGATTCACACTCTTGTGGACAATCGCACACAGTTGTGTCAAGGCCTGTCAGAGAAAGACAGACAGAGATTATGTCAAATTTGAAATACGCTAATGTTCCAAGCATGTTACAAGACTGTTGGTAAATTTCGTTACCCTCAGTAAATCAAAAAGCTATAAAAAAAACAATAAAAATGAATTTTAAATTAATCAGCGCGCAGTCATGTCGGCTCAGCTTGCGTAACCGACAAAAATGTCGGCTTTGTTTACTTTGTTTTATTTTTCTTTTCTTTTTTTTCCCCCATCAATCCAATTTTATATTTCGAAACTATAGACAGGACGTAGTCATGAAAGAATGATTGCGCTTGCATTAGGGGAACAAACCTAAATAAACTGCGCACGTCTGCATGTGATGTCAGCCCAGTCAGTGATATAACATCAGGACTCGTACCCAGTCGCTTCTTTTACGCTGTTATTGATCTTGCGCTGTGGTTGAAGGGAGTTAGCGACTGTATCAAGGATGGTAAGGAAGAGAAACGTGAGTGACGACTGGGTACGAGTCACTTAGCCTGACCAATTTCGTACTCAGAGTTCTCCGGAATTGCGCGATACTCTACATCGTTATAAGCTCAGGTCCATTGGGGAATGTTTTACTTTTTACATCTTACTCTTTCTGCATGGCCGCGGGTATATTATATTGAAATAAAAAATATTAGTTTACAAAACCGCCATTACTTCATAGCCGGCAAATGCTTGTCATTAGCATAGCTGGCGGTTGGAGACTTACTCAGTAGAGACTTACGATACGCGGGAAAAATACAGGATTTGATTTCATCGGTACTGCAGAATCTTGTGACGTTGATCCCTGCAATTCAAAAATGTCGCAAAATTGAGCTAAGTTCAGTTGCTATATATTTTTGATTGAGGGAAGATGACAACTAGGTATTCCAAAGTTAATATTTACTAAGGTTGGCCTAAAAAGTTGAAAGCAGTTTAAAAGAAGTCAGTAGAAGAAAATGTAAAGATTGGAGTTTCCGCGCATTATAAAGAATTCAGTTTCTCATGCGCAGCAACTCCATCCTTGGCTTGAAACCATTACTCGTGGTCACTAAACGATGTAAAATGGAGTATTGGATGAATACAATAGAACGAGTCGACAATGAAAACTATGTTTGTTTTGGGCAATCTCGACAGCTCTTCTTAGCTGGTGCGACGTTACTGTTTGTAACGCATTATGTAGTGTATACTATGCCTCTTACCTTTTCTCACCATGGAAAGCACTCTGCAGTTACACTCCCTTGCGAGGATTTTGCTGATGCATTCTTGGCGACAAGACGCTTTAGAGTACTCGTCGTAGTTGATCAGTTCACGTGATCCACACATGGAGTGGTATGGCGGAGGCAGAGATATCTCCTGTTACACATGTAACATGGCATTAGAGCATTTGATGTATGACTTTTTTGACTCCCGAAAAATAGAGACTCGGTTTTAACTGCACAGCCGTTAAACGGTCGTACATAAGATTGGATTACTAGTTAAAAAATTAGCTTGAATTTGAACGAAATTTGAAAGACATTTTGCGATGATCAAAATTAGGGCACGATTAACAAACAGATCGAATTGAATTTAAGGTGTTTTGTTTGGCAGAGGGAGGAAACCTTGAATCAAGAAAGAGACCTAACAACTCTACTCACATGGAATGCCAACCAAGTTCAGGGATCGGACCTAATAGACCCAGAAGTGAGAGGAGAGTACACACTTCTACAACACTATCCTTGATTACATAGTTTAGATCATCGACGAACCTTATTTTTCTTGATCCTTATGCTTGTGTAAAACCCTGGCGAGATGTCATATCCTTCTTCCTCTATATCAAGATGATTTCCCTGGTTGTGAACAGCAATTTTGAATCCTGTAGCATCGTAACTGAAAGGCCCGTAGTATTCATGGGGCTCCGAATCCAATCGAAGCGTCAAACTCTGCATTTTACCCGACGCACGGACGCGCAGAATGGACGAGCCGTTGTCCCCGGCATTGAAAGTGTAACAGTTGCCGTGCTAGAAGAAAAAATGGATGTTAATCGTGATCCTACGAAATGCGCGCTAGATTCAGCTACAGAAATTTTAAATTGTGGTAGCGAGAAGTATTAGGCCCCGTCCACACGTATCGGGAAATTTTTGTATCCGGAAATTACTTTTTGCGGATACGAAAATGTTTGCGTCCACACGAAATCGTTTTCACCGTCCACACGTATCCGTTTTCGTAAAATTTGCGGATACGAACACAAAAATTTGCGGACACGTGTGGACGCAACCCGTATCCGCAAAAAAAAATTTGCGGATACAAAAATTTGCGGATACGTGTAGACAGGGCCTTAGGATAAAAAAGCGCACACAAAGTTGCTACTTTTATCGTTTGCCGTCCACTGAAACTTGATTTCATTTTGTTGTGTGTTTTTTTAGGTTGATTTGCCTTCGATTTTAAATGGCCTCCAGTTGGAACGCCTTTTTACACTCGACGAAATAATGGATTTGGTCATCATATGTCCGCTTGGCAAATGTTGGGCAAATATGGTGCTCTATATTTGCCCATACATTTGCCTATGCAGGCAAAGGTCGGGGTAAATTTCTAATAAATTTGCCATTGCTTTGCCATACATCTGAACACATGGGTAAATATGTTATATATTTGCCCTTAGTTTAGACGCATTTACCCAGTGGGGATATATGATAACCGTTTTTTGCCCTATATTTGCCCTATTGTCAAATGAAGGGCACATATGAAATCAACTTTGCACTAGGCTTTGCCCCATATTTACCTGGGGAGCAAATACAATACCCCAAACTGAGTATATCCGATGTGAGGTTTCCGTTTCAATTTATTGCAATCAAAACTTTTCAAACAACTCAATAATTTTTCAACTGAATTATGATGGATGTTGGCTTGTTTTTACGACTTACGAGGGGGGAGTGCATGCAGGTCCATCTCAGTCATATGTGTCAATTTTTTCTCCTAACGCATGACATCAATGTTGCGACCACATTAATTCAATCATTGTTTTGCTTTAATGTCATGAAAGTGAGGTTATATGCGTTGATACACACAGGAAAAAACGCGGACGATGTATTTTTAATATGCGTAAGTCGTACATGCGTTTTTTCCAGTGACAATAAGAAAACTCATTAACCCATTAACCTCAGCTGCATTTCAAACCGCTAACATCTGTAATATTATTTGAAGCATCAATTTTGTTTAGTCTAAACATATGAATTCATCTTTTTTATTGGCAATATATGCAATTTCATTCATAATTATTTTAATTCATCTAATTTTAAACTCATCAAAGAATTCATTCAATTTTCATTTTGACTATCTAGTTACTGATGCACAGTTCAAACAGTTTATTTTTGATAGCTTTGAATATTTTTCCTGGATGATACTTTACTGTCATCTCCATCATCCGTACAATTTACGTTGTAAAGGACAAACAATTAATACTCTTTCTTTGTCAATAACATCGTAAGCAGCAACAAACTGGCTGTGTATCCTTTGTATGGGAATGAATGTAGAGGGCCCTTCCATTTCAAACAAGTTTCTGCACCAAATTTCATGTGGTCTGCCAATCCTGTGTCTTTCTGGATGTCGCTGATACCATCGAACCTTTGCCATACACAATGATTCCTGCTTGCCATCAATTATAATGGTTTGTTTAAGAAAGAAATCGACAACACCGGGGCGCAAGTCAAATGAATCGGTCTCAATACTGCCACTATATTGGCCACACCAACTTGCAAGAATGAAGGAAGAACGTTCCAGTCTAGAGTCAGAGGACCCTAGCTTTGTCCCCGAATATCCAATGGTACTAATTCTCTCAAACGTATCGGTAACACATTCAATGACCGAGTGTTGAGGTAAAATTGTTTCATAAGCTTTAAAGAGATATTCTGTATAGTCATCATCAAGAACATCAATGGATCGAGGTGAAAAACATGAGTATGCATTCATATTGCTCCACTCTAAGCAACGTAGTACTTGACCAACTGAAAGATTAAGTGTTGATGGTATTGATGGGATGCTTTCGCCAAGTGTTCCTACTTGTTGTGCCTCCTGAAGAAGTTGAAATACTGGTTGGAAAGTTTCTCGAAATCTCTCTGGTAAAGGGATATCTCTTAGTTCATGCTTTTGGAGAAATTTTCTCATGATTTGTATTTCAACAGATCTATTGTTAGTTCGAAACGCTCCTAAAATCCCATTGAAACGTTCGAAGCTGAAAAGCCAAAATGAATATACAGGCCCGTAATCTAAAATACATTGTTTGAGGTGCAGGTGTAGATGCATGTTTGGCGTAACACGTTCCTTTCCATATCTTTTTTCAAACGATTTACAAAATTCCACTAGGTAATCATGTCCTTCTTGTAGCTCTTCAGTTGTAATAAGTGGAGAGCAAAGGTGAAAGCAGGACAATACGAATAACCTCCACAGCTCCAAATCATCTGTTGGAACGATATTCCAAATGCAGAATACAGAATACAAGAGAGTCCATGTTTTCCACTGATCAGCAGTAAATCCTCCAAACGATGTTGATATCTTTTTCGGGAGACGCCCAATAAATGATGGTGCTTTGACGTCATCTACCTTTTCCTGGATTTTATTCAAATTTTCTTTAGAAATAATTGGCGTTTCAGCATTTAGCCATACATTTTTCATTAAATGTTTTGCTGTCCCTAAAAACAAATTGTGCATAGGATCAACAACATGGTAACGAGTACAATCGAAGTAAGGCAACTGTAAGAGTTCAGAATATCTTGTTCCAGTGGAAGTTTCAATTTGGTTTCGTTCATCAGCGGTTGTTGCATTGAGTATTTTCTGAGCCTCTCTTCGGTGCTCTTCATTTGTCCTTGGTGTATCGTCATCTTCGAAACCTGAAAAATCCATGCTACTAAAATCTCCGGGAAAAAATCTTGTGCACTTTGAGCACCCTCGGTGAGCAGTACATCCTAAGAAACCGCAAACTTTTCTTAGTGCAGGAATGTCACAAGCAATACAAAGGAGGGCAGCTCGAAAACATCTTGCTGTTCTACTCCCATGAGGCCGAACTTGGATGCCTTCGTGCCACAATAAGTTCAATTCGGCTACAAGTGGTTGTAAGTACGTATTGATATTCAATTTGGGCTCGTGTGGACCAGGTATTACCCCAACTATTATTACGTTTTCCTCTTTGTACCTTTCTTTTCTCGGAAGATTTAGGAGGACCATATATATGACTCCAACGCTATAGACACTGTGCTTAAAAGGCTGAAACCAGTCAACATTCAGCATAAAAGCATAATTATTAGGCTGGGCAAGGAAAGGAGTGCCGTTAAAATATTGCCAATCTTTCCACACTTGGCCATCGTAAATATCAACTAAAATATCGTCCGGTACATTCCGATTTCTCCAAATCTCACATTTTTGTACAAAGTCTGGTCGCTTAATAAAGTGAGTTAGAGTGTCTCTGATGCTTTTATAACAATAAACTTTATGTGGGTACAATTTCGTCTGTCCATTTTTCAAACGAATTTCCTTAAGCAATTCCGCTCCACAAGGTGTGCGGCGAAACAATTGACGGTGATTCGGAAAAGCAATGTGAGAACATGGTTTAGCAATGACACGCCCGAATCTTGTTGTTATGCAGTCTTGAAAACGGTATAGGGTGTCGCATTTCGGACAAACAACATACTTTGAATGCTTATCTTTAAAAGAAAGATAATTTTTCAAGAGTTTGAAGGAGCTCGGGAAAACCAATACTGCGGTTGGGAAAATGATTGGCGAAAGCTCACACAAAACCTGAAAAATCGCTTTAAAAAAGGCGAGGAGAATATCAATGCCTCGGTCTGGTACAGAAAAGTATGCAGACCAAAAGCACACAAACAAGGCAATCCAGTTAATAAGGGTCACTCGGGAACTTGCTTCGACGGCAACGCTTATTTCTGCACTAGATTGTTCAAAATCTCTTTCTACGTCTTCGATATCAATATCCCAAGTTTCAACCAATCTCCTTCTTTCATTTCCTCTTATCTCTTCATGGTCAGATTCACTGTCCAACTTGTCATCCCAAAACACTTGATCTTCTTCCTCAAAGTTATTTATTCCGTCTCCTTTAAACATAAGCAAATACGATGTATTTTATTCATTCGGCATTGTATAACTGCAACATAGTATAAGATAAAGTCTGAAACCATTATAATACTAGAAAAAAAAATGTCAGTAAAAAAAACCTCATGGGCTAAGGGACCGGTCATTATTTAAGTTGGGGGGGGGGGGGGGGAGAAAAAATTGGGGGGGGGGGGGGGCCTGAAGTTTTTGCTAGTGAAAGTCTTGAAATTTAAAAATGACTTTTAGGGAAAATTTTTAAATTTTTTACTACAATCCATGGGGGGTTTTCGATAAACTTGGATGCCTTCAAAGGGGGGCCTTGAAATTTTTTTGCGTCACTGACAATTTCTCCTCCACCCCCCCTCCCTACCTCCAACTTAAATAATGACCGGTCCCTAAATGTATAATTTTGACCCAAATTTTGCTCTGAAAATAAATGATTTCCATTGAAAATAAAATATAAATTTCTAAGTCAGCAAAACAACAATTTATAATTCGTAAAAGAAAAATGATAAATCGAAAATAAAAAACCCAAGAGACATATTAAATAAATTACTTATAATTGTATTTCTCTAACTTGACAAACATGTTTTGCCGGATACCATGCTATCTCAGGATGACCACAGTCATGAATTGATTTGGAGACAAAAATGTACAGCAATATCCATTTGAACATAGTAAATTCTTTTTGGCGTTTTAAATGAGTTATCTCTAGCTATGATTTTATAAACTCTTTGAATGAACCTTTCTGAATGAACACTGAGGTTTTAATGGCAACCATAAGCCGATTACTTAATAATGCACCCTTCTTAAAAGTAACGGTGAAAACGAGGCTAAGATAGAAATAGAAAAGAATCATTTGTACCTCTAACTTAATCTCGCTTCAATAACACTAATGCTTGGTAGTAAATCCAATAGGGGAGCTAGATCATGTGCAAATCAGCCGCTTGTTAAAGATTCAGTCTTTTATCTATGCAGTTTGACTTTAACATTTAAAGATTATATAATCTAATCATCAAATAAACGTATAACATCAATACCTTTTTGTGAAGTAGCTGGTAAGAATTCGTCACTTGATGGTTGGTTTGTATTTGGCACATCAGAGGAGTCTTGATCAGTTTGGTCCAAAACGTTTATCTCGCTGTAGTCATGGAAGAAGTGTCGTTCTGGCCGTCAATCTCGTGAGTGAAAATAGTATCATTTGAGTCTTCGTCGTCATTCCGCTGTAATTGCCATTGATTTGTTAAAGGATCATAAAATTCTTCTTTGTGACGGCAAAATACTCTGTAATGTAAATCTTCGTTACAATGAAAGCAATGATAACGCTTTGACATCGCAGAAGACATTTTGTTTTCCAGAACTATATAATTAAAAAGACGGTGTGTATCATTGGGATAATTACTCAAAATCCAAGCATTTTGAATGGCTAACAGCCATATTCCAGCGTAATAAAGTTCCACGTCCATCAACCACATGCCACTGGACAAAAGCACGCCGGATCTTTATTACCGCGCCCTTTTCCTTAGAGCTGTCACTGTTGGCGGCAGATAATGGTACGATGGTTTTAGAGCTAGAAGCTAATCAAGTTTATTGCAATGATATTTCGTGAATCTAGGCTTTAGAAAAAAATTTCATAACTTTATAAAATGGAGCAAATAGCTTTAAGATAATAGATATATTACTTAACATGAATCCTGGATACAACTTCAGCATTTTTATAAGACAGTTATTCCTTTTTTTATTATTAGACTTCATTATATGAACGTATATGTCATCACAAGTCACGTGATACGCCGTGATAGATAGGGGGTAGATCTGTTCGGTGGATGTACTTATTCGTTCATTCGCCTTTTGGTCACAAACAGGTAACAAACTCTGTCGGTCATCTAGTTTCCCGCACATTCTATATCTTTGCTTATAAATTGCGTTCATTCGTCGCGATCAAAAAATGGGAAGAACATCTACACCTTTACCAGGACGCCCAATGCCAATCCATTCTGTTACTGCAACTACCAGTACAAGCAGTACGAGTAGACATACTGAAAATGGCGCCAATTCTCAAAGGCTTAATATACTTATTCCCTCTGTCCCTGGTGGTAACGAGGATGTGCTAAGAGAACACAGAAATCGCCTATTGCAAGCAACAAGCGAGAATGAGAACGTTGACCCCGACAGCGAAAAAGAAGAAATTTCTTCAAATTTCGAAACGATTGTGAAACAGTTTAAAGAACTGCAAGCACAAAACCGCCAAATACTAGCCGCCTTAAAAGAAAGCCAGCAGAACAAGGACAACAGCAAGACCAAGATTACTGTCTCAAAGGCTGTTGCAGTAAGTAAAGTGGCAATATTTAAAAAAGCAAGCTATTTTTATTGATAATTTTACTGGGAATTCTTGGCGCGAAGAGTAGTTGGTATAATTATGCAGCGGTATAATTTATGCAATGCTAAAATTGGCGGGAAACCCGCCATGGTAGTGGTTAATGCTACCAAACTTTACTATTGATTTCCAATAACAAGACACTGAATGATAATGATAATTTCCTTTTTTGTAAAGGAATTGATTTGATTTCGATTTTTTTCCCAATATTATACAATCACAGCCATACAAATAATGAAAACATTATTACTATGTCTAAGAATAACTTAAGGTACATCTTATGATTTTAATGAATTATATTATGTTATTACAGTCTGAAGTACGCTTGGTAGCAAAGAAATTACGGGACAGGGAAGAAAACCCTCTTATATGGGATTTTACTAAAGCGTAAGTATGAAAATTTAATAAAAATGATCTTGTCTGAATCATCCATAGTTTCTTTCCATATTAAGTTTCCACTTACCACTCAAATATGGCATTTCCTAATTAGTTTCAGAGATGACGTCAACGAACAGATTAATAACGCAATAAGGGATAGAGTTCTGAATGTTCATAAGGATGTCTCTGCCGTCGAGTTAGAAGGTATTTATGTATTTTATATTACGAAGTGCGAAAGGCCTTATGCACCTATCAAAGTTAACCCGGGGGGAGGGGTGAGGACAAAGGGTGGTGGTGGTCGGGGGGGGGGGGGGGAGGGGGTAACGAAATCCTTTTAGAAATATTCAAATGCCGAAGGGAGGGGAAGCAGTTTGAAATAAAATAACATGGAAAAAAAAAAAAAAAAAAAGAAAAGAAAAAAGAAAAAAAAACGAAACAAAACAAAACAAAGCAAAAACAAATGGATGCTAAAGGAGTAATTGTCGGCCAAATGCCAAAATTTCTAACAAATTTTGTCTCAAGTTTTAATATATGGGTACTTGATATAATTTCAGCTGCCCTTAAAAGTCACTTTCTGACGAGAAGGAAGAGAAACAAAAGAGAGCGTTCAGGGGCCCTTGGAAGGCATCAAAAGATGCAGCGGAAAACACAAAGAAAACAAAATGTGAGTAAACTGAATTTGCAACGATTATGACTTTGTTTAATAAGAAACTTTGACTGACGGTGTTTTTTTTTCTTTTTTCTTTTAGCTCCTAAAATCCAGATCCAAGGCAGCGGACTTGTCAACCTCGCTATCACCAGGGGACAAAGAGAAAGTCAAGGCAATTATGAAACTGGAGTATATGTCATCAGAGGAGTCGATGTCAGAGGCGGATGACCAGGCTGATGACGATACAGCGGACAGTGGCTCTGATAACGAAGGGGGCCCTACTAAGCAGAGTAAAGTTTTAATAAAACACCCTCTGCCATGGAGAAGCCCCCTAGCTAATCAGTTCATGGAAAGCATGGACCGAAAGGCAAAAAGGAGGCTGTCAGAGCGCAGTCTCACCATGCTTTTGAAGCGGAAAATCGGGGAGCCGTCAAGACGCCCAAGGCCATCTGGAGGTCCCGAATGGGCATTGAGAGCCTAAAGGTTTTTATCAAATCAAGGGCACTGGGACACCGAACGTGGTTGGGGTTTCTACGAGTTTTATGAATTAAATCTTGTGTCACTGTTCCTCCGTTCCTTTGGCCTGATTTCTAGGGTTTTCGTTCTTCTTTCGATTACTTGAACGTTATACTCGTTTACTTGAGTAGTATAGGGAATGGGGGTTCCAGCGCAATCTCAACACGGGCAAGACCCGTGTCAAAAATCCACCTACGGACAATCCCCACTCCAAGTGTGGTTGGGGGCAACAGCGCAAATATGTTAGTCTATATATGGAGTGCGAAGAATGTAAGAGAACTTTTAAGAAAGAAGCGGATTTGAAAAAGCATTTGAAAATGAAGACGAAGTGTATGAGCAGTTATGATTGTGGATGTGGTAAGAAGTTTGAGACTAAGGTTAAATTGTTTTGGCATTGTCAGGACTGTGAGTACGACTACGACGACCTAAAAAGTGCTTGGTATTAGGTATAAAATATTTCCTATTATATAGATGGAATCCCAAAGCAACTTCAGCACGGTGTCAATACCCGGTAACGGTGAGATTGACGTTAGACAGTTTTGGCGTCAGTCAGAAAGGAAGGTTAAAAGGACTCTCCGAAAAGGTATAGAAGAATTAGGAGCCCTGAAAGCGAGCATAATGGTAGAAGTAAGTTTGTCAAAAGACGAGGTAATGACGACAGCAATGTTGCGATCAAAGTCGTTAGTGATATTAGAATCCACGAATCTGGATAGGTCACTCAGTGAAGCCTTAGAAGCAATAATGGAGTCGCTGTCTAACTACACGAAAGAAGGATCGGGTTGGACAGTAGAGGAGGTTGAAGGAATAGAGATAAGTATGGCCAGGTACGTACCCATACGAGGGGGGAGTTACGTACCGCTACCAACGTGGGTAGAAAGGAAGAAGGCTATTGTAAACGTGAAGAATGAAGACAATCGATGCTTTATGTGGGCAATCAGGTCTGCACTGTATCCAGCAGAGAAGGATCCCTGTAGGACAAGTAAGTATCCCACAGATGATTTAGAGTGGGATGGTGTGGAATTTCCCATGCAGTTGATAGACATCCCCATATTTGAGGAAATAAACGATCTAGCAATTAACGTTTACGGAGTCAGAGAGCAGACGATAGTACCGTTAGTTCTGTCAAAAAGTAAAGGAGAGCGCGTACATTTATTCTACCACGGCGGACACTACTCATGGGTTAAACACATTAGCAGACTATTCTACAGACATACTAAGCACAAAGGCAAAAAGTACTTCTGTGACTGCTGCTTGCTGTCATTTACATCCTTAAATGCCCTAAAGAAACACGATGAGATCTGCCGCGGAGTCGAAGAAGTGGCGCAACGGATCCAGATGCCCACCAACAAAGAGCTTTCATACGCAAACCATCAAAAGCAGATGCAAGTGCCTTACGTGATATATGCAGACTTCGAAGCGTTGATAACTAAGGAAGAGCAGAAACGTGGTGCCACGAATAAGGTAGGATTACACGAGATCTGCTCCTTTGGTTACATAGTAGTCAGATCAGACGGTAAAGCAAACCCTCCTGTGATTTACCGAGGTAAGAACGCAGCTAATGAGTTTCTAGAAGCATTGCGAGAAGAGGAGGGGGAGATTAGAGAACAATTAAGACGTCCAAAGAAGATGGAATTTACCAAAGAGAACCAGGAGGCTTTTAACAAGGCAAAAAAATGCCACATTTGTCAACATACGCTTCTTCAGTTTGGAAGACGAGCCAAGAAAGCGTGGGATGAAGATGGAAAGTATCTAGGAGAAGCTCATTTTAAATGCGGGAAGTATGCTAAGAAAGGTGAGAAGCCGGGAAAGCCCTCCACGCACTGCATTCACTGCCACAAAGCATTTGTTGAGGATTTCTATGTGGATAAGGTTAGGGATCACTGCCACATCACGGGTAAATACAGAGGAGCGGCTCATTGGAAATGCAATATAAACTTCAAAGTAAATCCAGATATGGAGATTCCGGTGTTCTTTCACAACCTCCGCGGTTACGACTCCCATTTGCTACTACAAGGAACAGACGGCTCCGACGTCAAATGCATACCCAACAACAAAGAGCGCTACATGTCCGTAACTGTGGGTAAGCTAAAGTTCTTAGATTCGCAGCAGTTTATGGCGGACTCCTTAGCAAACCTCGTAAAGTATAACACCAACTTTCCCATTTCCAGTCAATACGGCGCGGAAAGGAAAGGAGTCTACCCATACGAATACATGGACTCCTGGGATCGATTCAAAGAACCCCTACCACCTAAAGATCGCTTCTACAGCACCCTAAACGAGTCTGGTATAAAGGATGAGGAGTACCAGCATGCGTTAGACGTGTGGGAAAAGTACTCCTGTGAGAACATGGGTGACTACCACGACATCTACCTAAGGTCTGACGTAGTGCTGCTTGCAGATGTTTTCCAAAGCTTCAGAAAGATGGCTATGGAATATTACGGATTGGATCCCGCTAATTTCTACACGGCTCCTGGGCTCAGCTGGAGTGCTTTGTTAAAGAAGACAAATGCGCAGTTGGATCTCCTAACGGAGTACGACATGTATCGGTTTATGGAAGACGGTATTCGTGGCGGCGTATGCGGACCCAGCCGACGTTACGCCCGCGCAAACAACCCCTTAGTAGAGCACGACCCAGAGAAACCAACCACATACATTTACTACCTGGATGCGAATAACCTTTATGGTTGGGCAATGTCACAGTACCTACCTGTGAGAGACTTCGAATGGGATCCAGTGAAGCCGATAGACTTCTACATGCAGGTAGGAAAGGAGGAAGACAAGGGTTACGTCTTAGAAGTGGATCTGGAGTACCCAGAGCGCCTGCACGACGAACACAATGAGTTCCCCTTAGCACCAGAAGCGATAGAGATACCATTTAAGCAGCTAAGTCCGCTGCAAAAGCAAATGTGCCCTGGTTACAAACCGTACAGGAAACTAACTATGAACCTGATGGATAAGAAGAAGTATGTGGTACATTACCGCAACCTGCAGTTCTACGTGCGACACGGAATGCGCGTAGAGAAGATCCACAGAGTCCTAAAATTCACGCAGGAACCCTGGATGCGCCCCTACATTGACTTTAACACGCAAAAGCGTACCGCAGCGAAAAATGACTTCGAGAAAAACCTCTTCAAACTGATGAACAACAGCGTGTTCGGAAAGACAATGGAGAACATCCGCAAGCGCGTAAGCGTAAAAATAGTCAGCACCAAAGAGGAAGCAGAAGCATACGTGTCACAGCCAGGCTTCGTTAGATACGTAGAAATGCTGAACTTCTACGTGATTCACATGAAAAGGGCAAACCTCTTACTAAACAAGCCCGTTTACACAGGCTTTACGGTGCTGGATCTATCGAAGCTGCTTATGTACGAGTTCTACTACGATAAGCTTAAGCCAAAGTACGGAGACCGCTGTCGCCTCCTGTACACAGACACCGACTCCCTAATTCTAGAAGTGCAAACGGAAGACGTTTACAAAGACTGCCTCCCCGACATAGACGAGTACGACACCAGCGGTTACCCGAAGGAGCACTTCCTTTACTCTGCGAAGAATAAGAAGGTAATTGGGAAGATGAAAGACGAAATGTTAGGAAAACCCATCGTGGAATACGTGGGTCTGAAACCAAAGATGTACAGCGTGCTAAAGTTAGACGGCGTAGAAAAGAAAGCTAAAGGCGTAAAAAAGTACGTGGTTAAGAAGGACATTACGCACGAGTCCTACCTCAACGTATTACGAACACGCAAGGAACAGCGGCATAAGATGAACAGCCTGCGCAGCTATGGTCATCAGATACATAACGTCACGCAGGAGAAGGTGTCACTGTCTGCATTTGACGGTAAGCGATGGATGTGTGATGACGGAGTGCATACGATAGCATTCGGACATCACACGATAAGCAGTTCTTCCATGACGAACCCACGTGTGGGGCCATCGTGAAGATAATACAAGATGGGCTGACCCTTCTTAGCTATTACGCTTCGGATCTGGTAAGTTTCCAAAGACCAATTAGGATCCGTAGCTCTTTTGGATCCTCCTTCTAATTCACCCGGCTCATAGAGATATCGGACCGTGACATTACCTAATTTCTTTTCATGGGGGAAGACCACCCTCGAACTTCTGACGAAGGACTTGTGTTCCACGTGTTTCTTTTTTATGGCATCCTTGGGTTTCATTCCCGTAGCCCTGGCCGCCTCGTTGTTCAAAGCCGCGACGACCTGGGGGAGCCTCTGAGTCCATTCCCTGTTGCGTTTGGATGGATCTTCCAGCTCTTTCCAATACTGGTACCCAAAGAGACGCTCAGCCAAGGTTTTATTAAATCTTTCGACGATGCTCTGACCCCTGTGGTACTCAGCTTTGGCTCTCCTAATTTTAGTGTCGTGGTCTTTCAGGGTCTTAGTAACCACGCCCATGAACTCCGTTCCCGCATCCACTTGCAGCAGCTTAGGCCATTTCAAGACGCGCTTATAAATCCTACCTAGGGCTTCTGCGACTTCCCCAGAATCCTTGCTGGTTATAGGTTCGGCGTCCTTGTATCTGCTTGCGATATCAACTACGGTCAAAGCGTACCTATAGGTCTTTCTTCTCACCTTGTCATGTGGTAAGAAGAGCAAATCCGCCTGATGAACTTCATTGGGGGTATTTACGGTGAAGCTGGGCCTGGGAATGTACTTAGGCACGGGAAGATAAACCTGCCAGAGGGTTTGTTTTTTCAACCAGTTCTTAGCCGTTTCGTCTGATACCCTGGCCGCGGTCGCGAGTTTCTTGATAGCTGACGCTCCTCTCCAATAGCCTTCCGGCCCATAGTAAATCCTTTTAAGTTTGTCCTCTACGCGGCCCATTATATGAATTCCAAAACAAGATTGATCTTACGTCCGTTAAAATCCACCGTCTTTCCGTCCACCTTAATGGCGATGTTTATGCTTTCTACCAAATTAGACAAGTCATAGCTCAAAGAAATGGGAGTGTATTCTACTGGGTCAAATGGATTACCTTGGGGCAGAAACTTGGACATAAGAGAAGACTTTTCTCCATTGTTGTAACTATGGACTAAATCGCAATAGACTTCGTAAGAGGATGCGACTTTCCATTTCACATCATATGTACTGCCGCTATTTATCGTGGTACTAGTAAGACCTAGGAGTTCTACCAATGAACTGTCCTTTAGATTGGCGCTCCCATTATTTTTCTTGAATGTCATTTCATGGGGCAATCCTGTGGTAAGAGTGTATCCATGCTTCGCTAGCTCCTTAGCCAGTGTTATAGGGGTGTAATGGGAATCTGGTATTTTTGGTTTGGTGCCGGAAGTTCCGATGACAAAGCCATTAATTAAATTATACCAAGAATTGTACAAAGAGCAACTAACCAACCGAACCCTTTCCGCGCGGATGGGAGGATTCAAATACGTGGTAAAGTCATTCTTGTCGCTTTCCAAAAAGACGATCATTATATTAGATACGCCAAAGCCACGCCTCCGGCCAGCCCTGCAACTCCTACAAATACCAGCTCATTGTCTTTTTGTTTCTTAGAAGGCTGGTAGTAATTCTTGAACTGAGGCTTTTTCATTCTAAAGTCGGGGTGTGCTTGCGCATAAAGTTTGAAGGCGTAGTCTGTGTTTTCGAAGTTCTTGTCTGCCTGCATTTTGTCTTGGTAATTCTTATCCAACCAATCCCTGTAAGCTTGTCTTTTTTCATTCCAAGCTGCAACGTCCCTTTGATATTTTTCCAACGCTAAGTCGTGTCTCTTTCTTTCGGCGGCACCGCTTTTATCACCTCTGACTAATCTATCCAAATACTGACCACCATAATTAGCTCCCGTAAATGCTAAAGCTGCAATGACTCCACCTGCGACTAAGCTAACCATTATACATTAGGTAGGTACTTTTCCTTCCGTAGATAATCCTTTACCATGATAGCCCCGCCTACGGCAGCGGTCATCTTAGCAAAATTAGCGAAGCTCTTGCTTGGGTCTTCAGTAAAGTCTTCTTTGAGCACTTTCTTACCTACCCAACCAATACCCGCAACGATGGAAGTAATAATAGCTGCTTCTTCAACAGTTTTCAACAACGCGGTCGACATTATATTACAAAGCGAGAAGGAAAATCTAGGTCGCCACGGGTGATAAATCTACTCCATTTCAGGGATTTTGCTTTTTCTAACCTCCACAGGTGCGTGATATGTTGGCGGCACATGTACGGCCTCCCACTTTACTTTTGGCTTCGTAGCCCGCCATTGTAAGTAAAGGCTGCCTGCTGCTATAGCAACTCCTAACGCGCCAATGACGTACCCAGGATTAATGAAGGATTCCTCTTCCTCCACCTTTTCTTCTTTCTTTGCTTTGTTCTTTTTATTCATCTCCGCGAGCTTCTTTCCCGCGGCAACTCTGCCTGCAGATTTAGGCTTGGTAATCTTCTGCTCCTCCTGAGGTTGTTCTTCGGTGCCACTCATCTTATATTAAGGGACTTGAAGGACTTGACAAGTAACTTGATGACGACTTGACAATGACTTGGCAATGACTTGACAACGACTTGACTAAGTACTTGAGAATGACTTAAGGACGACTTGACTAAGTACTTGAGAATGACTTAAGGACGACTTGACTAAGTACTTGAGAATGACTTAAGGACGACTTGACTAAGTACTTGAGGTGACTTGACAACGACTTGACTAGGTACTTGAGGCGGCTTGATCAGGTACCTCAGCAAGTGCCGCCTGGAAGACCTTTTCGACTTCTCTGTCCTTCTTGAAGTCCTTCCAAGATGTTCCTAAGGAACCTAGTACCTCCTTCAAGTCGACGTGCTGAGCTACGTGAAGTGCCGCAGAGGCGACTGCCATTAACTTACCGCACTTCAAAGACAACCACCCACAGGTTATCTTAAGTTCTTGGGATATGACATAGTCATCTCTTATGTCCTTCTGTAGTTGCTCCACGTCGTCTATGGGCAGTGCAAGTCCAAGCAATTTAGTGGCAAGTCGGATAGCGGAGTCTGCTACGGCGTCCGTGGTCTTACTTGCGAGGGCAGCCTCGTACCTCTTATGGAACTTCTTAACTTCCTCTTCTGACAGCTTATTAACCTGCTCATGGGTAAGTTCCTTGCCTATCATTTCTTTGCACTTCCCCGAAGACACAAGGATGTTAAGTTGTTCCTTAAGGTTACTTTCATCTAACTGTGTGGGGACTTCATCTATGAGCTGCTCAATGTCCATATACATTAGGAATCATAGATTCCAACCTCGTACGGAAACCTCAAAGAGAAGATCATTTTGGAATGTTGGTGCGTTTTTAAATGCCGCATGTATTCGTGCAGCTGTTCCTTGCTTATCTCGCCGCCGTAGTCGCTTAAGATGGTTTCCAGGTCAGACTTACTTGGAGTATAAAATACTACGAGAGAGCCTATGTTTTCCCTAAAGGGCTTAGAGACACTGGTAAGCTGCTGCGAGAGCAACCAAACGCTGATATTGTCGTGTCTGCCGCTGAAAGCGAGCTTCACTAATTCGGAGGTGCGTCTTTTTACGTCGTCCCCACAGGCAATGTCATCCAGTATGAGTAAAGTCTGTGTATCTTTAGGGAATTGCTTGTGCCAGAACTTCAAATGGCTGGATAACTCGTTAGGATCTAAGATATCTACGAAGAAGTCGTCGTCTTTCACTCCTATGCCTTCCCAGGTGCGGTTATTCACGTAGGTGGGACAAAGCAGCACTATGTAGTCAAAGCGGTATCTAAAGGGTCCTAATAGCTGCTCCACGATGAACTGGGTCTTTCCGCAGCCGGTGGGTCCTACTATCAGAGCGTTACAAGGCATGTGATCTGGGTTCATATATAGATGGAACCAGTGGAAGCAGTAAGAAGGATTACCGCCGACGCAAAGGATAAAAGAGACACCATAGAAATGCAAAGGGAAGAGATAGACCGGTTAAAAGAGCGCGTGCAGGAATTGTACGATGAAATGTGCGGTCTGAAGCGTGCAGAACGGTTTGGCGCGCTTTTGACAATGGCGGGCTGGGCTAAGGAGTCCATTAAGGACTTCATTCGATATCCCCCATAGATATATGGACTGCATTACGTGCGAACTACCTGCTGACTGCATCATCGTTACCCCTCCGACGCCTCGTAAAAAATACACCTGCCGTCACTGTAATAAGGTATTCTCTGAAGAAGACTTCGTTGGACATTGGTGTCCCGCGGATACTAAAGCACAAAGGACTTTAGACGACGCTCGAGAAGAGTAAGAGGTCGCAAAGAAGATCTTACTAAGCCCCAGCAAGAGGAATTAGCATAGGTCTTTCTTTTTTATTGTTATTTTGTTAAATGCTGCAAAGAGGTCTCAAGTAAGGACCTATTTTTTATTGTTATTTTGTTAAGCCCCCATTAAAAGATGAGGTATCATTCTTTCTCATCGTTGAAACCAGCAAAAAGATAATCATGTTAACCATTCTTCGATTACGATGATTTAACAAAATAACAATAAAAAATAGACCCTATCCTAAAACCCTCTTACGGGGCTTAACAAAATAACAAGAAATAATAGACCCTATCCTAAAACCCTCTTTGCAGCATTTAACAATTTAACAATAAAAAATAAGGTATATATAATGAAGTGCGTGCAATGTAATAGAACTTTCAGCTCCAAGCAACGATTACAATACCACCTTTCCAAGAAAGTCTGTCAAAAGACCATCAGCACTGTTTGCGGCGACTGCGGTAAGGAATTGTCCACCGTACAGGCCCTACGATATCACCGCGAGCATAGAGTCTACCTTAAAGGCCATTGCCACCGATGCGATGAACCCCTCTTTGAAGAGAACTGGCATAAATACCGCTGCCGACGTTACCACCTCGAAGAAGTCGTCTGTGAAACCCACGGCGATTTAGCAGAGCGATGTTGCCCCCTTGAAACCAGCCGGGCTTTAGTGCTGCGTAAAAAAGAAATAGACCAAGATTTCGTATGCTTTGACGACTACGAAGGAGTAAGATGGGAGAACCGAGAACACTGGGACGGCATCTGCGATAAATGTGGTTGTCAACGCAGCGGTCAACATATTTGGTGTTGCCTGTACGAAGGTCCCAAGCCTTTAGACCATTACCTTGCAATACGAAAAGAATGGTCTAATATATGATGTTACCTTACGTCGCAGCGTTCGCAGGAGGAGCCTTGATTACGATATCGATCGATTTCATGTCGGAAAAAATGAGGTCCGACGTAGCAGACCAATACCTAGAAGCCCATGAGGACGACTAATCACACAATGGATTAGCCTCCGCCTTTCTTTCAACGTCGAACTTCCATCGACCGTTGACTTTACCATAGCTACGTATGTGAGTGTACTCTTCGCCTTGCAGTACGTACCGTACGCAGTCAGGAGCCCATAAACTGTACTCTTGGCTGCCGTCTAAGAGGACCAACCTTAAACGGTTAATGTCCTCGAAGACGACGTAATTTTTTATTTTGTATGAAATGCCTTGTATTAATTCGCGCCAGTGAGTTTGTTCAACTATCATTATATTTATGAAATATCTTTCGGTGCGTTTGTAGCGTCTCCTGTGACTTGAAAGCCTTAACGCAGCCAGGACAAGGTATGCGAATGCCGTCGACGTAACGGTCGATTTCCCTGCAGATCAGATCGTAATCGTTGCAAACCATCGTAAGATAACCATTCATTTCATATTGCGTCAATACCGCTTTTTGTTTGTAGGACAATACGCCGTTACCCTTTGGCGTCTTCAGTTCCAGACATAACCCATTGTATTTTTTATGGGAGTTAAGAATTAGGATGTCGGGTTGACCTGCCTGGTAGCCCTTTTGCCAGCACGTTATCCTTTTACTGGTGGTATCTTGCAATTCCCCGAGTCCAGGTGCTAATAACAGCGTAGGGTGAAACCGGCGTATGTAATCGATGACCTTCTTATGTAAGTCAAACTCATTCTCGATCTTGAAGACCAACTTATTTGGACCATCCAACGAGTACTTTCCCGTCTTCCTTAACGTAGGTAGGACATCCTCGAAGACCCAATCTTGAAATGCCTCTGCTGTCGGTAGCTTGGAGCTAAATATTAACTGATACAAACCAGATTCCGTCACGTACAGGGATTGTGGGTGTGAACCAGAAGGGAGGCGATTCACCTCTATTCTAAATTCACTAAGCCTCTTCTTATGCTTATCCCGCACGTGGACTTTAATAGCATCTTTGGTGTCTGCGTAACCTAATGCCTTTGCTACCTCTTTCGCCTTAAAGTACAGCTTGTCGCTTTGCACTAGGCATTGCAGTTTAGTTTCGTTGTTTTCGAATACGCGGAGCATATTATACGTAAGGGATATTTTTATCCTCAGTCATCCTAGTACGCAACGCTCTTTAGCTGATTCATTTCCACGCTTAGCTGCGCGTCTGAGACTACGAAAATGTATGCATTTATCTTAGTAGTGTCGCTGGCATGTTTGGTGCGCTTGATCTCCAACGTAATGCCGTCCTGGGTATTTACCAGGCGTAATCCCTGTCCATGTAGGTCTTCGTCGTTCGTCGTGCGCATGTCGATCCACAGCGCATACTTATCCTTAAAGAATTCCTTTGGGCTAATTTGGTCGCCAAACTTACGCGCGACTTCCCGGTACATGTCCTCGGGCTTTATCCCTTGTGAGTAAACCTTATTAGGCACTCCGTTAATGCTAACGCCTACGTTAGTGATGTTAGGATTAAAGAACGCCTCAGAGTCACGCAATCCTGCCGTGTATGTTTTTGCAAACAGTAACATTACCCCTGTGAGGCTGCGCCTGGGAAGGT
This sequence comes from Actinia tenebrosa, assembly GCF_029948245.1. Classification (NCBI taxonomy): domain Eukaryota; kingdom Metazoa; phylum Cnidaria; class Anthozoa; order Actiniaria; family Actiniidae; genus Actinia; species Actinia tenebrosa. The sequence goes on from NW_028292578.1 coordinate 16,660,904, forward strand.
TAATGCTTTGGTTGATGACCTCTTCGACGTTGTTCGTAAAGCTGAACGTCTTGTACATCACGACGTGATCGTAAAGGAAAGCCTTCCCGGCGCTGTATTCCATGCCAGCGCTACGAGCCAGCTCTTCGCTGTATACCGTTTCGTACTGCAGCTCCAAGTTCTTGATGAAATAAGGATCCACGGCTGATGAACTTACATCTTTTCCTTGCAGGATGTTCGTAGTGTCTGCTAGGGTCACTTCGAACTGCAGTTCGCTTAGCTGCCTTGGGTAGTATGCACCGTGGTTCGTGATAATTTCGAAATCTAATGGAACGACATATTTAGTACCATAAGCCGTCTTTATTTCGTCTTCTCCTGAGGCGCCAGAGGTTGCGCTTCTTACCTTGCGTATGGCTACGCTTGCTATTCCCTGCTCTATCCTTTGTGCACGGTCAAATGCAGTCAACCATAAGTCTTTGTACGTGGTATACAAATCATACCTGTTTAAGTCCAGCAAGGATTCCCCGGCGAACTTTACGCGTATTTTGGAAACGAGGTTTCTACCCACGTTATTGACGACGTAACGCACGTCTGCGGTATCTGGCTGTATTGCTAGGTTAAACCTCAAAGCCAGGGTACCAGGAACCAACACCAGATTGTCCGTTAGGCGGGGTACGCCTACGTACAGCGTTTCTCCTGGCTTTGCGCTAGAAGGTGTGAATGTAACCCGGTGAAAGGTGCGTTCTGCTTTCAGTCCGCCAACCTGCTTAGGTAATACGTTGGGGTTTAACTTTGAGCTTATCATATATAATGGAAGTAGAAGGAACGGATCCAGATTTCGACCCTACCACTGGGGAAGGTCAAGTCGATATTAACGACGAAGAATACGACGCATGGACTAGAGGTACGGAAACCGTGCCTCACGTTTACGACATGGCCTTGATAAGCAGGTATGGTGATAGGTGGAGAAGCTTCAAGGCAGCCTTGAATCGCATGTGGCAATCGAGAAACCGCGGCAGCCCCGTCCCTGAGTACTTGGAACTTCGAAACATAGACGGAGCAACCGCGCGGGAAACCGTAGAGTGGGCAAAGCAGGAGCTAGAGCTGCGCTACAACAACTTCGATGCTGACGACGTAAAGCTCACGGAAAAGGGAAACAAAGTCCTCATAAGCGTCCAAGACTTAAAATTCCCCGACAAAAACCGCTGGACAAAACCGCAAAACCTCTTTGATAAGGAGGGCAACGTTAGGGGTGACGTCTCGAGATTAAAAGGCTTCCAGCGTGCCACTAGAAGCATGTTAGAAAGATTGGAAAACATAAATGAAAGGGCCGCACTAGAAAAACACGCCGAGGAACTACAAGAAACGCTGAAAGAAAAGGAAGCAAATTACGAAAAACAAATACGGCAGCTAACCGATGCTCAAAAGAAAGAAATCAAGGGCAAGAACGAAGTCATACTGCAATTCAAGCGAGAAGCTGAAACGGCTTTAAACGAAAGAGACCAAGCCAGACAAGCCCTCAATCTTGCCCTGCAAGACCTAGATATTAATAATGAGGAAGCTAAGGACTTACGGACCACCATAACTAGGTCTTTAGAGGAGCGGCGGCAGTTGGTTGCTGAAATCAACGCTAAAGAGGAGCAACTTCGGCAAAGAGATCAGGCTATTGAAGACCTGGAGGGGCAAATAGAGCGGCAGCAGGAAATAATCGATGACCAAACTCGCCCCGAAGAGGAGAGGGAAGCAGCTCAAAAGGAGGTGGAGGCCCTTGAAATACGCCTTGCGGAATTGCGGGCTCAAAAGGAAAACCTGGAAAAGGAGCTGGGGCTTACTACCAAGGAAAAAATAAAAAGAGCCCTTTTGAAGTATGGTATTCCGCTGGCGTTTGCGGTTGCTATTTCGAGCGTAGTAGGAGTTATCCTATCCGCGCTTAAGGCTACAGGCGCAGGCGTAAAGAAATTAGGCAATGGGCTGGCGGACTTGGGAAAAAAGATGGCAGCCGGTCTTCCTGGGCTGCTGGGTTCGGTTGTTTCCTTGGCACTTAGGGCCGGCGGAGAACTGCTAAAGTTCGTGGGGAATAACGTTTGGATCTTGGTCGTCGCTATTGGAGTGGTACTCCTGAAGAAGATTCAGGGTTAATCTTATCTGGGTACGTTACTGGGGGCTTATCCTTGTCGGGTACCCGAGGCGTTCTCGGCTTGGGATAAGTAAAGATAGTATTCGCGCCGCCTCGATAATGCGGGACTAACGGCAGCACGCTCATGGTGCTAATGGGTTTGTGGTTCCAGGCGGCATCGTCGTTTTTATGCACACCATTTATCACTACATAACCAAAGTTTGATCCGTCGCTGGTAACGTCGTCAGGAAACACCTGCAGCTTAGCATACTTACAGTTAACTACCACGTGAAACGTAACTGGTGTTAGGTTTTCACCGCTAAACTTGTTTGGCTCCATCGAAAAGTGAGCTACTCTCCTATTGCTCGAGGAAGTTCGATAGGGAGTTAAAGGCTCGTTATTCTCATCAACAAGCCTAAACCCCACGTTTGCGCTTACCAACGTACCGACGTTAACGGTGCAAACGACTAACGCAGGACCTCCAACTTCAGCCCACATCCCCACATCGAACCACTCATGTTTGTTGTAACTCTCTGACCCTAGGTAGTGGAGGTAACGCATTTCGCTTAAATGTGGATTCATATATTTAAAGGCTAAGCACCGTAAGAGTGCTAATTGTCATGTGATTATAAGCCTTATTTCTCTGATCTTCTATGCTATTTATGCAAACGCTCCCGGTGTCGTCTACGCGTATCTGCAGCTTTACCTCCCCATGGCAATCGGCAACCATGTGTAAAGTCCAAACCGATAAATTTTCAGCGCTACTCGTCGGTGGTTCTGCGGAAAAGTGTGCTGGCTCCCTGTTGTTCGTCTTCGCGCGCATTGGCTGTAGTGCGCCGTTAACATCGCAAAATCGAAACCCAATGTTAGCATGACTCGCGGAGCCAAGGCAAATGCTACAAAGGATTAACTTCTTTCCTGAATAGTTCAGGTCTACGGATAGGCCGGTGACGTCAACCCAAGATGCTTGGGTGTATTTTTTCTCGCCTGTGTAAGTCGTATAAACACAATCTACTCCAGTTACGTAGGGGTTGTTCATCGCCATATATAATAGCTTAGACCAACGCTTGCAGCTGCTACGCCGGCCTTTAGTAAGTTATGGTCATATTCCTCGGGTATCGTAGGCAGGACCTTCTTTTGGGGCTTCTTCTTTGGTTCGGGTTTTTCTGCGTGTTCCTTTTTTGGCTTCTCCACGAAGTGAGGAATGTTCCTAAGAGTGTCAGAGTTCACGTCATTCGCCCCAAACTTCATATCCTTAGTAGCTCGCTGCAGTTTGTTGTTGTATCCTACTACAGAACCAGTATTTATAGATAAATTACTAGGCATTAACCAACAACCCGGGGCTACTGCATAGTCCAACCTCGCCTTAGAATTTTGTATAGCTAGTTGGTAACGCTGTACGCCCTTAATGTCGCCCTCCAAGATCGAACTTTCAAATAAGATCAAGGCTTCGGCTCGCGTTTCTTCTGCGGCGCCGGTATTTCCCACTATGCTAGATCGGGTATTTACTTGGGCTCCCAAAATGGAATACACGTAAGCTTCTATGCTGCGGTTCAAACGGGCAAGGCCGGCTTTGGTTAGTCCTTTACCTTCTGGGGGTATGAAATTAAGATATTGCTTTGTTTGCTCGTCGTTGGTAATTTTGATAATCAGTGGATTAGCCCCTGCATACTTACCGCCCTCGTCTTTGAACAGAGGTCCGTCTCTGACTTCCTTAGTGGTCTTAGCGTTTGGTTCAAAGAAGGTGCTACTGTCGTGAGTTTCCTTATGATATCCCGTGTTCCACCGTAGCCGCAATGCATGAACTTCCTTATCGCTTAGCTCGTGTCCACCAATCCCCCAATAAGCCCAAATGTGCCCTAGACCATTGTTAGCACCGACAGTGCATCTAAAATCCTTCCCTACAACGTCAAACTCCTTACAAAGTCTGTCATAAGCCGGCACGCTGTATTTATTATCTCTTGGGTAAAACGTGGCATCTCCTGGTAATGCAGTAACGCCCATCTCATGCAGTATTCTTCTAACCGTAAAGTGAAAATGAAACATAAATATTGAATTCTTCATTAAGTTTGCACTTACACCACAGCCGCTAGTGGCACACCAAACTGCAAAGTTTAGTTGCTGCGGCCAATAACGCATGTTAGGACCACTTAACCATTCATGAGATTCCTTAGCGGTGGTATGAATAATGGGTACGTTTTTGAAGATATCTCGCACCTTTAACGGAAAGGAATGCTTGTTAGAAATCCGCATGTTCAGCGTTAGGTCCAAGCTTGGGTGTTTATCAAATGAAACTGCAGGTATCGGATAAGTACTGGTACCCAGCAATAATTCCTTTGACCAACCTTGCACGGGCTTATGTTCGATATAACCAGAATTCTTCAGTTGAGAGTCTATCTGATCGACCAGCGTAGGTTTCAAATCCTCATTGCTGTACATTCTGGAGCCGTTGAAGTAAATCCCATCGGGTCTTCTTTCGAACTTACTAGGGTCTGCATGCGGAAACATCTTCCTAAATGCTCTCCAATTCCAGTAATCCCGGTTGTCATGATGTGGCTGCTCCTCAATATCATTCCCAAAAGCGTCGTACATTAGTATATATAATGGATGTTATACCATCAGCGCCTCCACTTTATCCTGAACTTCCTAAGGAACCTAACGAATTAAACGCTGAAAACTTTCGTCTGAATAAAGCAAATCTAATCCTGGCTTACTTGGAAGGGCAGACAAAACACTATGAAAAAGTTAGAAAAAAGTACGTCAGAGCCCGGAGTACGCTACATAAGATTGCGATAACTTCAGGATCCATATCTGTTGTGTTAACGGGCTCCGGCGTTGCTACTTCGCTTGCCGGACCGGGAATAATCGTTGGAGTTCCTTTGGCCGGCGTCGGGGCAGCCTGTGGTATTATCTCGGCTGTCGCTACGGGTATTATGAAAAAGCTATCCACGAAAATATCCAAGCATGACACGACAATAGCTCTGTCTAGGGCTAAAGTAAATACTATTACCGACCTTGTCTCAAAGGCTTTGCGTGACAGAAAGATAGACGACGTAGAATTCTCGCTTATCTTAGCCGAAGAAGACAAATACGAGAAACTAAAGACGGACATAAGGAATAAAAAAACAGTCGTAAAAGATCTTTCCGAGGAATCTCGCAAAAAGATCTACCAAGAAGCGAAAGAAGAGCTTCAAAGAAAGCTTGCTCAGTAAACATCTGCTTCGAAAAGAGCGTGACGGGATTCTATTTACATATCGAACGTCAGTCTAGAAATTACGCGTAATATAAATTCATCGTACGAATTACGCGTAATATGTTATTGTCGCCTCGGAATCCATCCTAACAGGGGGTGGTTGGGGTCTATTTTGTAAAATATTTCGTAAATTACGTCAGGATAATAAGGAATATCCTTATCCAGCCGACAAAACATCCACTCGGCTTTTGTCATATCAGAAACCTCGGGAATAGACTTACCGGTAATTTCAGACAAAAGATAGGGAATAGCTTTGTAATATTTCCCTAGTTTTAATTTTTTCAGCGTTTTCCGTAGACTTTGTGGGGTTGGCTCTTCTAAATGGTCTATGATTTTCTTCTTTACTTCGTTGTCTAAATATACCGGTCGATAACCTTGGATATGACTCATCCAGTCCCTAAAGTATTTTATTCTTTTGTATGGCGTCTTCTTACGACCTCCGTTGGAATAATATTGTTCCCTGGTAGCACAAGGCACGGCATTACGAATATTTTTACCGCACTCGTAACACTGTGCTGACGTGTCGTCTTCTATTTGCATTTTCTTACCACAACAAATATACTTATTTGGTTTAGTAGGTACAAACTTGGGTTTCAAGCACTTTACACAGAAATCATAAACAAACTCTTTACAATCTTCGCACTCCATATATAGACTAACATATTTGCGCTGTTGCCCCCAACCACACTTGGAGTGGGGATTGTCCGTAGGTGGATTTTTGACACGGGTCTTGCCCGTGTTGAGATTGCGCTGGAACCCCCATTCCCTATACTACTTACTTGAAGAAATCCAAAGGTCAAACGGTATAGCAGCGGCTATTTAAGCCTATTGACCTTTGGATTTCTTAAAGTAAACAAGTATAATGTTCAAATAATCGAAAGAAGAAGGAAAACCCTAGAAATCAGGCCAAAGGAACGGAGGAACAGTGACACAAGATTTAATTCATAAAATTCGTAGAAACCCAACCACGTTCGGTGTCCTTAATTAAGTTTTTGCAGTTATAAATGAAGTGTACTACTACAGAATATCTAAAAAGAATCGTACATAAGCCACAGATCGATTGACAACTAAATATATTATGATCTCCTTTCACAAATTCTGTCACAAGATGAAACAAACACCTGTAATTAATTTACAGAACTAGCATTTTCAATTAGTTGTAGTTAACAAATTGTTCATAGTTAATCAGTCGTCAAGAAAAGGAAATTCACAATAAAAATGTTTCAGTATGATTTATGTCTTTTTTCCTGCTTCTTAGTATAGGTTAGCTATGTTTAAAGTATGAGGTGGTTGTCACGACATATATCGTTTCTATTTTTTTTGGCCTGCCATAAGTGACAATAGCTGAAGACTGATAATATAGTTAAATTTAGCAAATATGATGAGCATAATTCAACTGAGCAAATATGGCTAAGACGCGCTGGTACATCTGAGGCATTAAGGGGGCATTAATCACATATACGGTCAGAGCATATCGCATGGTATACGTAAGGCATAAATCACATATACGGCCTGGAAAAATACAGGGTATATGTAAGGCATTAATCACATATACCGCCTGGGCAAAGACAGGGTATATGTAAGGCATTAATCACATATACGACCTGGGCAAAGACAGGGTATACGTAAGGCATTAATCACATATACGGCCTGGGCAAACACAGGTTATATGTAAGGCATAAATCACATATACGGCCTGGGGAAACACAGGGTATATGTAAGGCATAAATCACATATACGGCCTGGGGAAACACAGGGTATATGTAAGGCATAAATCACATATACGGCCTGGGCAAAGACAGGGTATATGTAAGGCATAAATCACATATACGGCCTGGGAAAATACAGGGTATATGTAAGGCATTAATCACATATACGGCCTGGGCAAAGACAGGGTAAATGTAAGGCATTAATCACATATACGGCCTGGGAAAATACAGGGTATATGTAAGGCATGAATCACATATACGGCCTGGGGAAACACAGGGTATACGTAAGACATAAAACACATATACGGGCTGGGCAAATACGTGCACATATCAAATGAGCATTCACATTTACTACCGGGTAAATGTATGGATGATATGATATCTGCTACATATTTGCCGTTTGGGATTTTACTGGGCCATACGGACTTTGCCATCTGTGCCCATGGGATAAATGTGTAGGTACATATCATATACAGTCACTGGGCAAATATTGTTTACTATTAGTCAAATATGATATTTGCCCATATATTTGTCTATATGTTTGCCTACATGACAAATCCATTTTTTCGTCGAGTGTTAAGGCAAAAAATGGAATAGTGCTTAAACCAAAGAATGTAGATAATAGTATTAAATATAAAGTATTTTAGGAAGTGAACACTTACAAAGAACGACATCGTGGCTGCAGGAGTGAAATTTTTCAAGGAACAAACTTGGTCAGTGAATTGACACTGATTGACCATTTCATGAATATGATGACCGGATTCTTGTACAACTTTTTCTATATCAAACGGTGGCACATTTGAATTCTTTAGCCCCGCTACGCTAAACTTCAAGTCATCCAGCTGATCTAAGTAGTCCTGAGCTTGCGTTCCCTGTATCTTGCTTTTCTTCAGCATGTTTTGGTTACAGATTGTGACGGCGGGAAAGCGGAGACTTTCGGAAAACTCGATGCTTTTTCGAATTCTTGTTTCGCTGGAGTTCATCAGTCTACTCAAATTGTAAAATACTTGGACTGCAAGGGCGCCGAAACCAAAGACCATTAATGAAAACCAGAATAAACGACGTGAAATTGCACCAGAGTCGAAGATGAAGTGAAAACCGTGTAGTGTTGTGTATGAACCAAAGTCTTTGATGAGTTTGGCCTCAGTGAAGCCTTCAACGTTGCAAACCTTGGTGCCTAACTTTGAGTTTCTTGTTGCATCGATATTGTACTCAAATGCAAGCTTAGGTTTTTCCATGTTTGAAGGGAAAAAACTTGGGAAATACTTTTTACTGCCCGTAGTGTACAAATGTACTACAGTGATCTGTTAGTCCCTAAAAGAAGAGTTAAAAACCAGTAATTAATTATTATTAAGATAATATAATTTATAAATTTGTATTTCCAATTCGTTTTAACATGTTTAAAAACACGTTTATAAAATAATTGAGATTTAACGCGTGCGCTGATTGGTTGGCTATCGCATCGTGTTTATATCAAAGGACAGAGACATGCTCGCGCAAAATCATTCAAGATTATTTTATAAAAGCAGTGTAAAACGGCTGCTTATTTTTCTGTACTGTAATGCAAACGATATGGGAGCTCTAAAGCGCTCGAGAAGCAAGAGAAGCTTGATTCTCTCTTGTTCTAGTACAGCTCCCAGCGTGTTTATATTACAGTAGAGATACGTCTGCGCGTTTTATATTCCTTAAATTAAATGTCCGGGACAACAAGCAAAATAGTTCTTTGTCAATCAGGTTACATAAGGTTTAAAACCTGGGGCTTCACTGATCTTAAAAGTTTCGAAAATGAGTATTTTAACTGTCATAATAACGATATGAAAAAGGTGTGAAAAATAAAAGCTCGATTCAAAACATAATTTTCATTTACGACGAAGGGAAAAAAAGACAAACATGAAAAAGAAAGCTGGACTATTTTACTGATGAGTTGCAAAATCTCTAACCTTGAAGTGAGTTGTTTCTTTCCACTGATCACTGTTTTGGTGATTTATTTTATACTGAACACTAAATGAAAGAACATTTTCGTAAATTCTGTTTATAAAAGTCAGAAGAACAGTATGAACCGGCCGATAAAATGAGCTCAAAAAAAAAAAAAAAAAAAAAAAAAAAGGAGTAAATACGATGAGTACTTTTCCATGTCTTCGAACGCCAGGCGAAACGCCTATAATTCTTTAATTATCTACAGTTTACCTAGAACGTACTTTATCAGATTTAGGAAGACGCCATTTTTCAATTTTGATGTATATCATTTGTTTTTAAAGCGGAAAGAAAGAATATTACAAAATTTTGAGTTATTTCAAAAGCATAATCATAAAACGTTCGCCAGATAAAATCAGCTGGATTTCGTTTGAAAACCGATTCAAATCGAATCGGACTAAAAGACATAAATATTATGTGTTTTTAGAGGCGCCTCAGTATCTTTCAGGAACTTTTACTGAAATTTGTAGAGTCGGCTGGATAGCCTTGAAAATCTGCCAAAGTCAATAAAATTTGAATGACCTTGCAAAAATAATAAAATCTTAGTTATTTGTTGATGATTTAATAACGTAAGCAAAATTAAAATAGCGTAGCGAAGTGATCCTACGTCGGATCTTTCGTAAATGATGTAACCTAAAAAACATTATCGTGTGTCAGTAGGAAAAATATATATATTGAACCGATAATATTGTGACTTACCCTACGACACTTTCATACTTCTGTCCAATCAGTAACAAATCCATTAACCTTTAAAACTATTTACCATTTTCCTTCTAGTTATTTCCTGCTAGTTATATATAGTTATAGTAAGTAAGTATATTAAGATCTGGTTTGATATTTTCTCGAATTGTTTTCAGGCAAAGAACAGAGTTTAGTTGTCCCGGGACCAACTAGGCCAACAATGACTACATATCTAATAAAATAACTGGAGCGACAAAAGCAATTAGGAAGTCTTTTGTATACTTCCTAAGGCAAATACCATTATAACGGTATTAAAGTGCATTATTTTTGTTCTGTTTTAAAAATGCATGAACAGAAATAATATTCAATTATTTATTATTAGCCAAGAAATAATATATAAAAACCTGCACGGTTTCTGGCACAATTCATGAAAACTCAGTCACAGAAAACTCTGATTCATTTAAAAAAAATATTTATTCTGTGACTGAGTTTTCAATGAATTGTGCCAGAACTCGTGCAGGTTTTTTGATATTATTTCTTGGCTAATAATAATAATTGAATATTTGAATTTACGGTAAAACGTTTTAGTCAACGAAAAGCTTTGATAATAGCAAAATATGTTTTTTTAATACGAAAATCTAGAAAGCCATTTCAATGTTGGTACTTTTTATTTAATTAGAAGATTTGCACCAAAATCCGGCAATTTTTCGGGCGCATTGATTGAAAACACAGTAATTTGAAGTTCATCTTAAATTGCTTTTGAATATTTCAAGGGCAATTTACTTGTAAATTTCCGCCTTTTTTGAAAAGACAAACATTTTTTCCCCTCACTGCGTGGAAGTAATAATTTCATTAACTTTGTTGGCGTGTCACCCAGTCGATGGAAAATGCGGCTATTTAAATAATCTATCTTTCGTTTCGTTTTAGGCATTTTTTCAACCTAATAAGATATTCTGTCCAAGGAAAGCTTTTCTTATGAAAATGTTCAAAATTCTGGGTATTGCCAATATATATACATATTTTTTGGATTTTCACTTTTTTTCTTTTCTAACCGATGCAAACCTTGGTATATCTAATTCCAACTGATCGCATTCCCACATATCTTCACCGCTATCATAGGCAAGCAGATTATCGAAAATCAGTACACAAGTTCAACCCGCTGTGTAGAAGAGGAAATTCTAATTTTCTTCTCAGAAGAGAGCGATTAAAAAACTGAAATGTTTTGAAAACATTCTCTCTTTCGGTAAATAAATTTTTTTATCGAGACAAAAAAGTGGCGATGTTCATTTGGAAAGTTGCTTTTTCCATAAAATTATTTCACACAGTTTTCACAAGGTCTTAGAAAACCCTAACACAGTGCACAAATAAAAAATACATTTAGAAATAACTGCTAATAATAATTAATATTATCGAAAACTTACGTGTTCGCGCCAAAACTGATAAGCTCAAAGTCACTGCTGTCACTGCTCACGCAAAATTCTCTAACCTTAGTTTCTATGAAGATTTTTGGTTTATTCTCTAAAGTTTTTGTTTGTTCTCTGGTTTATATTCGTCGCCCAAGGCAGGCAATAGGTTTTCTTCTAATTTTTCAAGTCATTCAGCCGTCAACACTCTCGATTAGACAGCGGTCCCGTCTATGTCAGGTGACATGATATCTCCATGGGGACGCACAGAGTCATCAGAAACTCAAAGCGAATCTATAGCTAAGGTAAATATTCTGTCAACATTATTTGTATTAGCTGATTTTATTTTTCACTATATGGGACTAATGTATATTTATGTCCATGAAAGAGACCTAGTTAGAGATTTTTTGAGTGATGTCCGATATTTGAGGCGGGAATATACCCAAATAAAATCATATACCTTTTTGTCCTTGTCATTTTTATACCGATCATACTCTTGGAAATCGCACGATCTCGAGCACAATTTGGAAATTAATAGACACGAGTAATGTTTTGAATGTTCTTGTAATTGCACGAGCCTTTAGGCAAGTGCAATTAAAGAACTTTCAAAACATTACGAATGTCTATTAATTCCAAATTGTACGAGAAGATCGTGCGATTTTTTGTTTATAGTTCACTCAACAAAATTTCAGTAAAAAATGCGAAGAGACGCCGTTCATCTTTGTCTATTTGGCGGCCGATTTTCAGTCCATCGCGCAACTGAAATGCATAAAAATGATTAGTTCTTATTAGTTTTTACGGCTTTTTTTTGCTGTTGACATTGTTTTGGCCGTGTTTCCATAGCGACTTAATTCGGTACTCCTACGGAGTACAATTAACGCTATAATTGTACTCCTCTCGACCAATCAGAGTCGAGTAATTTTGTTGAGTGTACTATAATATTGGAAATTATTAAATACCAATTATAGTTTTTACATTAAGGCGTCAAATTTCCAACAAAAAAACTCAGAAACTTTTACACTGACACTAATTGTGATTGTGTGCTATCTTAAATGGCTCACAAAGTCGGATCAATTTACTAGTCAGATTTGTGTTCTTATATACGCTCAGTATAGTGGAGCCCGTCTAGGCTAGTTCTAAATTAACCTTTTTCACAATGACGTTAATAGATGCAAACAACCTTAAAGCACAAATTATGAAAAAATTAATTAAATTTTAATGGAAATTTAATAAGCTATGTTTTGCCTTTGAAATGACATTCTAAGTTAAAAACAGCTGGAATATTTTCATTTTCGAAAGAATTTCGTGCTTTCTATTGGAAGTTTGATTGATGACGTCATTCTGGGATAAAGAGTCCTGGTGGGCCCCAATATTTTGGGACAAAAGATGGCAGACAACTTCTTTGCTTTCCCTTGGCTGAAAACACCAAAGGCCTTCGTTCTTAGATATCTCCACTCTGGATATAGGCTCCTTTGCAGCCGTTCTTAGGGTCGTCACGCAACGTTCAACGTTTCCCTCCCCACAAAGTAAGCAGACGTTTGAGGGGAGAGAAACGTTGTGTGAGGACCCTAAGAACGGCTACAAAGGAGGCTATATCCAGAGTGGAGATATCTAAGAACGAAGGCCTATGGTGTTATATAGTGTGGACAACGAAAATGGAGGCTTTAAAAACGCTGACGCCATTTATCACACCGACATGTCTGTTTTTCACGTGCGCAGATGATGATATTGTCCAAGTCCCGGACTCCCCCGACAGGCTAAGGTCGCGACTGAAAGGGAGTCTTGGACTGGTCTATTAAATAATGATAATGCATGATTTTTATGATCTGCACTTTTGATCGTTTTAGTTTGGACGGGCGAAAATGCTATGAAAATGCTACCGTGATTAAGATACTAAGCTACTAAGATTCGATAAGTCCAACATAAACTCTAACGTTAACTAACCCTAACACTAAGATAACTTATTATTAAATATACATGTGTGGAAGGTTGCATCAAGTAAATGTAATCAGCCTTTTTATTGACATAGATAATGATGACACACCTAACTCGTTCTGTTACGGGAGTGGAATATCTCTATATGGACACCTACATTTACAAAAAAAGGGTTGTCTTTCTATACGTTGAATTTGAAGGCAAAACTAAAAGAAAGTATTCTGCATTTGCCAAAAACGACTTTAATTTGACCAAAATAGGCAAAACATGTTAGTTTTACTCGATTTTGACTTCTACATGTCGATCCGTACACCGACAGCATTCATTATTCACAATACAACTTTTTGAAATATATATATATATATATATATATATATATATATATATATACTTTACTGAACGCTAAGTAAATTCTCTCACCTTTCAAGTAAGGTCTCTGAAGAAAATTTATTCCAAACTTGAATCCAATTTAAGGCTCCACAACTCTATTCCCTGTAGCAACTTTGCTCTCCCACTTCTTGGATCGAGAAAATCTGCTCGGATAGAATTACCTAGATGGGTTCTCGTCCGGGACGTGACTAGACTTTAAGATCAGACAGCTGTCCCCAGTAAAAAGACAACACGACATGAACCTGCAAGATGAATGATCAAAGATTAATTAGCACCATAACGAGAAAGCTGCTTTAAAAATATGAGACCTTTATGTGAAGAGGAGAATATAATGATAGATGACAGGTGTACGTGTATGAGAAAGTTTTTATTAAGAGCCGGTATACAATCAAGACTAAGTCATATTTGCATATATCAAATTTTCTCTCTTCCCACGAGTCCTAATGCTCTCTTTCATGCATTCTGTGTCCCACTGCGATCGGGCAGGTCGTTTTCAGTTTCCCGTGAATTTTCAATCCAATTTCATGGATTTTTTTCTGTGACAATCCAATCTTGGCCAAGGTAACATACTATTTGAAGCTGAGGGAAAAAATTTCCTCGCCGACTAATGTCAGCCTAAATAAATGTTTTTTTTTAAGTAGAAAATAAGCGGCAACAAGAATTGGAAATGCAAAATTCTTGGAAACATATTACGACTGACAAAGCACTCTATATCTTCATGATTACGTAATTATGATGTCGCGGCTGTAACTAACAGTTAGTAAAGAACTAGTTCATCGATTTCTAGCCAGTATAATTTAAAATCGTAGTAGCTATTTATATTTAAACAAATTCAGATAATTATATATCTTTGTAGCATTTTTTACGCGACTTGAAGTTGTGAACTATGGCACTCTTCTTCAGTTGTTTCATCTAAGGCTCGTAATTTACCTATTACGCATGTTCTCATACACCATATTTGCTTTGATTTTGTGCACGGTCAGAGTCACGTGATGGTACGGTTCAACATCAAATGCGAAAAAATAGGCTGGTCCTCTGAAGTTTGCCGGCCTTCCTAACCGTCCTCCTCTATTAACTATGGTCGAAAGCACGTTTTCGTTGTGGGTTACAGGATACTTTGTGGGGTTATTTGAGCGTCTATGCTGCCCCTCGAGCTCATTTCAATGAACACTCAACTTTAGTAGTCTGGTATTGGTGATGAATGTTTTCATGTATCTTGGTGCCGGCTGTTGGTAAGATGTGGTCTTGCATATATCCGCAGCACTTCACTTACATTATGTAACGACTAGTATATTGAATATTTCAATGACTACAAAGTACTCTATATCTTTATGATTACATAATTCGCATAATTACGATTTGTAGAGTCTGAGATAGGGCAGTTTTCGCATGATGTGAAAAGCTCAGTGCCGTAAGCGTGCCGTGCCATGACCGTGATGCTTTCTAGAATTTTAATTGGCTGATTTTTTCACGCGCAATGTGATTGGTCTGGCATTGCCGGGACTTTAGCGTGACCGTGTCCGCGCCGTGTTTATATCGTGTTCCAGGTATTCGATTGGATGGAGAGTAGATTCTCGAGCCTTGTGATTGGTCTGTAGTATCCCTTGCCGTGTCACGTCCAAGTTCGTGTCGTGAGCATTTGACAGTCATACAAAAACTGCTCCATGAGATGTTTTGACGTAGCGTTGGCAAGGTAACATTTTCTCCCAGCAGTCATTAGTTTCGATCCCAGATGAGGAGACCATATCTATACTAATAAGAAAAACAATCCTTGGTTCATGTTCTTTGATGTGACCTGGCGGAGATGACAGTGTATCAGCTATAAAATTCCATTACGCCATTGTTTCATGACCTTTGGAATCATATACTATGGAGCAGCTTAAGCTGCTTCGTATTCTGATTGGTTGAAAGCACAAAACCCTAAATAAGCTCTTCTGCCGTTCTCTATTTTCCTCACTGTTCAATGGTGGTCGTTCATGTGCACATATGCGTCCTAATTCCCTTGTCTAACATTTTTGCGCATTATACTTCAGTCAAAGTTTTTCGGAAAAAGCTCAACTAATTACCGCCGCGGATATCATGTCATTATCATGGAAGGTATTGCTCTCGATTTTGACTATTTCAAGGTAGGAAAGCACAAATACAGCGTTTACTTTGACTTTAGTACTAATTGAAAAAGGCATTGTCTATTTTAAATAAATAAGATAAGTAGCTTATTTTGCTCTCTAAATTCCAACAATCTCAGGAGATGTTCTTGATATAGGATTAATATCTTATTTATCTCCTTGCGCACTATCATTTCTAAAGACGATTTACAAAGTGCATGATTGGAACAATCTCGTTCCCAGGGCCTTCTCACGCGGGGGAGAGAGGGCCCTGGGAACGAGGTTGTGATTTGCTTCAATGAAACCTTTGGCCTTGGCCTTTTTTTTTTCTTTTGCATTATACACGTTCATTGGCTCATTCGCTGTTTTTCTCTCTCTTCGGGCGCATATGTGTGATTTTTTATGCACACTCAAGTATAAGAGAAATACGTTGTTCATTTGAAAGAGTTTGATACGCGGAAGTCCTTATCGTATGACCTGATGCAGGCCTCGTCAGGTCTCTTCAAAACAGGCGTTCAGTCAAAAAGAATACAGATGTTGATAGTTATACCTAACACGTTTCATATTCGTGTCTGTTCTTGTAGCTACAGCATGCTGGTGATAGCTCGTCCTTCAAGACAATGTTTAGTGGATATGGATGACACAGGAGACCTTCGCATCAATTATTCAAATAATCTTTTCAAGACTCTCCTCATGGGGAGACTAAAGGAAACAAAATCCCTTCACCCCGGTGAGTAACCCCATTTGTAACCAAATAAACAACAGATTGGTAGTTGGCATGCATGACGAAAAGTTGTCGTTCAAAACGTCAGTCAATAAGGTTAGCGCGCAAGCACCTGTGGCATGAGACCACGCCACGATTTTATTACACCAGGCCGGTTACTCGCAATACCTTCGTATGCAGCTGTTTCAAAAAAGGTTGAATACTGAATACTGCATACTGAATAGTGCATTCCAAGACCAAAGGGCACTTTTTTGAAATAAAAAGTAAATATACAGCAATTAACTCTCTACATGTAGTTAGTATATTGTTTCAGATGGAATACACTAAAAATAGAATAAATAATTATTATTAATCCTACTTTAGACAATGTCACTATGACCCTAAATGCACTTCGGTTTTGGAATTCACTATTCAGTATGCAGTATTCAGTATTCAACCTTTCTTGATATAGCTGTATATACGATACAATGTTGCATGTGATGTAGAACTTGTTTTTCAGGGTTGGACGCACGGTAGGAAATTCTCAGTCGCGAATGACGTCACATAAGCAATACCATCATTAACATTATAATTCTTATGAAAATATCTGATTTTAGATATTGTAAGAACTCATCTAAAGCTGAAGCGAAAAACCTCAAAGAAAACTGCGCATTGATATTCAACCCAGTAATTTTGACGCCAGTCACATCTTTTCCTTTTTAGCATTTGGACGAGAATCCGCTGTGCGCAGCTGCAAGGAACTCAAAACACGCAGCCCTGACAGTGAATCTGGCATCTATTGGATAGACCCTGACGGTGGATTCCATGACAATGCATTCCAGGCCTACTGCGATCAGCAGACGGCGGGAGGGGGCTGGACACTAGTGTGGAGTTATGGCTTCACAGACTATGATAATTTCAACAGCGGAGGCAACGCGGTGACGCCAATACCAAGTTGGCCAGTATCAAAGTCCAATGTACGTGTCTCAAAGACACTGCCGCTAAGAGAAACAGATTACGAGGCAATGCCATTTGACTTGTGGCGCGCACTGGGAAACGAGATCTTGGTGAAGTCCAATATCAACAACTGGATCACATGCAAGGCGGGAAGCGGCAGTATGGTGATGTGGCAAAAAGGCTCGATCAACTGCAGTGTAGTTAAGGTGGTGGCCCGAAATTGTAACGATACAGTCCCAACGACGTTCAGTGTTTCCTCCGCGAATGGCCCGTCGCTGGATGCATCAAGTCTTTATTATTATTTTGATGGCTACAAGGGAAGTAATTGGCCAACACACGACCCATGCGGGAGTAATGCGGTTAATCACGTAAAAAATGTTGCCAACCCACGTGGAAACCTATACGTTAGATAAACGCTTCGAATAAAGTATAATGAACGGCTTAATTTTCAAAACATAGTTTGTAAAAGGAAACCAGTTATTTTCTATCTGTATTGCATCGAGCTGTTTAAATGGGGAAAAACCTCTTTTAGTTGGGTAGAAAACCATTGCCTGCCACTTATAATATCTTGTTAGAATCAATGGAACACACTGAAATGCTATGAATCTCCAAAAAAGTATTAATATATATTACATGTAAAAGCCTTTTTCAAATAAAGTTTATGAAGTACATTCGTCTAAGCAGCATCTCTTGGTCGTAAACATCAACTGAGCTGCCCCTTACCGCATGTTTTGATAAAAATATAAACAAAGTCTATTGTCTTTTTTGAGTTTTGACTTCCATGTTGAATAACACGAAAAAATTCAAGTTCCTGAAACAACAATGAGACTACCTGCTACTGATCAAGCACTGATTTTTCACTACAGTAAACTCGAAACGCGCATTACAGAGACATTTATTTAAGCTCTTCGACAACTATGGACGGCAAATGCAAGATCACTGGAGTCTTGATGCTCACGGCTTTGGTTCTTCTGAGGTAAGTTTTAACCATTTTTAGCTACAGATATGCAAGGTATATCAAGCGAGCATACAAACAGGATAAGTTCTTAGCGTAGTGTTAAGGCTTTGACCAACGTTTTTTTTAGCGCTGCTATATAGCATCAATACCTACTGACAAGAAATAAGTATAAATGAAATTTGAGTCATATGTCTTCATTAATTTTGAAATGACAACTTTAAAACTATTCAAAAGCAATGATTGAAGCCGGCAGAGGGCAGGCTCACAATTTAAAAAAAAATAATGATGAATTATATTGTAGAAAACAAAAGATTTATGGCCGAGTGATATAGTTTAAACCGGCCATTCCTTTGAGGAAAAAAAGTTTTTTAGTGTTTTTTGTTTGCTGTTCTTTGTTCAGTTTGCTGGGCAGAGCCAGATCAGCTCCCAACAAGAGTCACTGCAGTCCGATTGAGATAGACTCCAATGGCAAGTTACGGTTATCAAAGTGTTCTATCGCCTACACCAACATGATCTTGGCAAGGTTCATGAAGCTCACTCTTGACAAGTCATTACCACTGCTAGGCAAGTCTAACATATTATAAGAGTGCATACCATATTATATCCGTGAAGAAATGATCTAACGAAATTATAGTACAAATTAGTGTGAAGTTTTGTAGATCTAAGGTCTACTGAACTTACTAATTTGTGCAAATTTATTGATGCAAATCGAATTATAAGCTTTTGGTGATGGTGTGGAAGGTGATTTTCAGGAAGTCCTAGATGAAATCATAAAGATCTATCAAAAAAAAACTATAAAGAAGCTAATTTTAAGATATGAAAACTGTGGGAATGAATGAATAAATGAATTGATGGAACGAATGAATAAAAGAACCCTAATGCAAATATAACGACTAGAAACTAGCAACAGAATTATTTAGCTTTGGCGTAATCTTTACCATTTCAGACCACGCGTCATTCTCTTGAGAAAAAGATTATTCGTTTGAGTTGTATCCATATTTATGCGTCTTCCCGTGCGCAACCGTTAAATATAGAAATGATACCCTAGAAAATGACGACACTTCACGAGTGGCTTATTTCTATCTTTCCTATAACATATATGATTTTTATCCTCGCATGCAGGGATAACAAGAAACGCGGCTGTGCCTTCGTGCAAAGCTCTCCACCGCTCCAATCCTAAAGCTCCTTCTGGTATCTACTGGATTGACCCGAACCGTGGTTCCCACGATGACGCTTTCCAGGCCTACTGCGACCAGTGCACAGCGGGAGGAGGTTGGACACTAGTGTGGAGTTACAACTTCACCAACTACGGCAGTTTTACGAGTACCTCCAATGCAGTAACCCCGAGACCCAACTGGCCGGTGAGAACGGCGAATGTACGAGTTTCAACGACCGCACCGCGAGGTGAGACCAACTATGAGGCAATGAACTTCAAATTGTGGCGTCGACTCGGTAGGGAGATCCTGATCAAGTCGAACATCAATAACTGGATCGTGTGCAAGCCTGGCAGCGGGAGCCTGGTACTGTGGAAGGCAGGTTCGATCAACTGCAGGGTCGTTAAAGTTGTGGCCAGAAAATGTCCAACCACTGTGCCGACAAGTCTAACAATCCATTCTTATGGGCCATATTTGGCTAACTCCAGTCTATACTACTACTTCGATGGCTACACTGGAGCTAACTGGCCCACCCACGACCCTTGTGGTATTAATGCCGCTAACCACCTACACAACATAGCTAACCCACACGGTAACATATACGTGAGATAAAAACGGCTTATAGAATACACTGAAGTCGCCAAACCAATAGCCTCGGTTCCTCACGGGTCCTCTCTACTAACGACCGTGGAGAGGGTCCGTGGGGATCTGGGACCGAAAGTAATGGCGGCTGGGGAGAAGACTACCAAACCAAAAAACTAAGATAAGCATTTTAAACTTCAACTGTAAATGGAGATCAGTCATTAAATTAAATAAAAAGCTAACTCAGTCCCCGAAAGCTTTGTGTGTAGTACGATACTTTGTACAACAATCTGCCCATGCTCAAGGTGGAGTAGGGGCTTGAAAACTTACTATTCGATGTTATCCTAGAGTATTCATTTTGTGAGTTCTACTATTCGATTTTAATCTGGAGTTTTCGCTTTTTAGTTTTTTACATTTCGACTTTAACCTGGAGGTTCTACTATTCGATTTTAACCTGGAGTATTATTTTTAATTTTTACTATTGGATTTTAACCCTGAGTATTTGTTTTCTCTTTTTTTTTTCCTTCCACTTTTTGGTTTTAACCTGCAGGTATTCGATTTTTTCGTTATTCGATGTTTATATTGTTATTCTGCAGCTATCGCTTGTTACGGCAGGAATGATAGCGATATCACATTACCTTTGCGGTCGTTTTCTGTTCCCCCGAGTGTTAACTCCACACCAGATCAGCTCGACGTATGCCAACAACACAAGCATATATCTACCTCAGACGGCAATCTGCAACAAGAACGCATTCTATTACTCTTTCATATAAAGATCAAAACGGGGTTTTACCTGATAACTGTGTTAAAATCCTCACCGTTCTCGGACTCAAGGCATCATACGCCTCAACTGAATACCCCAGAACGAAATGCGCTTATTACTTTCAAAAACAGGCAATTGGCATATATATGACAAATACAAATGGTTGGGTCGCTAACTTCCGAAATACATTACTTATATCAGATCATTACTCTTAAAAACAGGAAACCTTTAAGCCTCGCAAAAGATCGCTATATTTATAATCGAGTAATTAAATAAACTCAAATTCAAACTTGAAGGATCTAGAAAACGACTGGTTCAAAAACCTTTTGAAAATCTTTCAATTTGATGGTTCAATTTTACTATTATGGCCAAAATATCCAGAAAATACCTTAATTAGTTCAGCCCAAGAGTAAAACTAGATCATATTCTCTTGGTTCAGCCCTAATATATTGTCGACCAGTGAGCTGTAATGGAGCAATTGGCGTTTGTTATACAGGGGAAGAGTGGAAAGGTGGGGAGATCTCCATAACCTCACCCTCCTTCGAAAAAAATCTAAAGCTATACTTCTTCTCCAATCTCCAAGTACGCGGTCACTTGTATTTCGTAAGATCGATAATCATTTTTATCTATAACACTCAGCCTTTGATGATAAAATCAAGTGATACTTACCTTACTTTATATCTCTATTAGAGATATTGGATTACCGTACAGATGACTCAGTGTAGATAGTTGGTGGTGCTTCTAACTGGACGCACTCTAGCTATCTTTTGCATAATCCTTTCTTGTTTTTGACAGGCTTGAAAAATATGAAGGTATAGATGTTTATGATAATTGAATCAATACAAAAAACGTGTTAGGGGAGTAAAGAGTGACGGGAGAGCGGAGAGAGTGATGAGAGTTTTAAAAGTTGGAAGAGCGAGGAGGAGAGAAATATGAAGAGAGAGATGGCTTAATTGTAGTCCTAAAAGATACCACAAAAATCATTTATTTGACTACATATATATTTGCCTCCCTTTCTTCTAAGAACATTAAAAGCATTGTCATAAATTTACATACATCTCTCCAAGGAAAAAACCGGCACAGCTTTTCCTTTTTATCCTAAAGAGAGTGTCTTACGATTTCAACCCCTAAAAGATACGACGATCAAGCCGCTCTTCGTTATATGGGATTACCCCCCCCCCCCCCTCCTCCCCCAGGGGAAGAGAGGGAGGGAGGGAAATTGAGGTGTAGATGGAGGGAGGGACTGATAGAGCTCGTTAGGAAGGGGTACAGAGAGGTGAAGAGGAGGAACGAGAGTCCGAAGGACCAAGTGAGAAAGGGACGGAGTGCAGTGAGAGAAACCTAAATCACGAAACTTCCGCAAAAAATTCTCAATAAAATTCATAGTAGTCTTTAAAAAATTTTAAAATTTACGGTGGCATATAATCGAAAGACGAAATAGATTTCAGCAAAAAAATCCTAATCAAACTTCGTTCAGACCTAATTTTGTTATTTTCGTGGACTTGTGTTAAGAAAAAATAGATTCATTTGAGCAAAGTTTCCATGTTTACGTGTTTCCTAAAGAGTCATTTACTGATAATAATGATCCGAAATAACTGATAAACCTGATCATTAGAGACAGCGCAGCTGGCGAAATTCTGTAGCGGCTTGTTTGACTTTGAAGATCATAAAACTTGTGCTTAAATATCACAAACACGAAACATTTTGGGGTAAAATGTTTCCAATATCAGAACCCGTGTCATTGCTTCGAAAATGACTTTTAAACCTTGCCATAATGAAATATATCAAGACATAATATTCGAGTACATAGTTACACAGTCAATTGTTGTTTTGACCAAATGAATACGACAATGCTTGTTGATACTGAATTCAATCTAACAATTGTAATATCCTATCCACACACCAACACACCAACTAACCCTCCTTAGTAATTAATTTATCTATCCCACCTTCAACCCTTGCTTAGCCGCTTTCAAAACAGGATTTAAAATTTCTGCCCGAGGTATTATAATCTAAACAAGGTTTAAAGCTTGTTTACGCCTTTTGCTGTTCATTAACGCGAAAAGGACATTGATTTTCTCCAATTGTAGAATCAATAAGGCGAATATACATTCTACAACACCAAGAATAACTTCATTAACGCGACAGAACATTCAATGATTATCAATTGCGCGCGTTTAAATGTCCACTTGTCGTCCTTGATTGTCGAATGATGCTATTGTTTGTTCGTTGATGCCATTGAACTTTAATACACATGCCAATTGCGCGTCGCATTAATGAAGCTATTCTTGGTGTTATAGGATGTATATTCGCCTTATTGATTCTACAATTGGCGAAAATAAATATCCTTTTCGCGTTAATGAACAGCAAAAGGTGTAGTTTGCCGGAAAGGTCACTAGTTTGATTTAACAATCAGAGGCAGTTCCAGGGTTGTTTCCGTTAACCGTTAATTTCCGTTCGCGATCTTTTGGGAAGACGTTATGTTATTGGATGAACACTGCACCTATTCGAACACCCTTAGAAACTTCCTCCTCCATGTAGAAAAATCAGCAGTGGCATCTCAACCACTGAATCAATATCAAATGTAGAACTTTTGATTTTGGGAGGAGGGGGAGAGCCGGAGAAAGGCACGGGAGAGAACCAATCAGCAACTCCACTCACATTATGACATGGAACTTTCAGGTCCCTGGTTTTATTCTCTCGGGAATTCACGTGGCAGCTCGTGAACAAGGAATTGTATTCGGAAATAGGCCCTTTGCAGCTAAGCAATCACGTGCTGATTAATTCACTGAGAGCAAATGAATGAACATTTTGATTCTCATGGGTGAAATTTACTGGACTGCAAACAAACTTTCTACAACCTGTTTCGAGAGATATAATGAAACTGCATTTCGTAACACACTGGTTACGCATCTTTTCATTCAGTTCTTTACAAGTACCTAAGAATAATCACCAATTTAATATAAAAGCATAAATTTTGCCCTCCAGTACAGACCCGTGACCGTTAACTTCAAAGGGCCTTTGTTTGAACGTTTGTTTTTCCTGTTTTTTGGAGGAAGGGGTTTCGAAATATTCCTTTTCATCAAATGTTTAGACGATGATATTGACAGGGAAAGCCATTGTAATGCTATATGCCTCGCAGCAAGAGTATTTATAAAATAGCTGTTATAAATCTCGCGTTCTGATTGGTTGTGAGCGCGTGATTTATGAGAGCACACAGCACGCGCGCGCGTTTTCTATTGAAGAAATAGAAATCGCGCGCGCGTGCTGTGTGCTGTCATAAAGCACGCGGGGGTTGGCAGAACACGAGAGAAATGTTAGGATAAGCACGACGCGTAATAAAATACAAATTACAATAATAGATAGGAGTGACGCAACGGAAAGTGCGCGCGCGTGCAATGTGCTCTCATAAAGCACGCGCTCCAAACCAATCAGAACGCGACATTCATAACAGTTATTTTATAATTTTTCATTATATTTTCCTGGAAAAGCTTTGCTCATAGCTTCCACCTTTCGTAGATGCTCTATCAAAAAGACACCATTGTACACCCAACATAAGGAGAGCTTTGGTTACGATAGACAAATTATTTATTGATAAAATATAATAAATATGACTCCTAATAGCTAAGGATACTGGTACGTTTGATGTATGAGGGTTTACTAAGCAGCTAGTCTCTTCTTTCTGGAGCAGCTGAGGGTGGATTCTTTTGCTATCATTATCACGGAGTTGTATCTTATCTCAGCCTGTAAATCGTGTTGCGTGTTAGGCATGGATTTGCACTACGTTAGCTGTTCGTTAGAGTCTGTGGATCCTAGATATATAAGAAAACTGTTAGAAAAAGGTGAACCTGTGTTAACCGACCGACCATTGGGTCAAGACCGATCGATCGTGCGCAAAATGCATGCCACTACGTAGTGCATAGAAGTATAATGAGCCTGTGGTAACCGACCACCCATTGGGTCAGGCCCTGACCAAGCGTTCGTGCCGACCAATCATTGGATCAAGACCAACCCTTGTATAATGAAGACCCGTGTTGAGGCTTATCACCATACTAACCATTCTCAACGATTACGTCCTCCGATTTTGATGTCTAGAAAACAAACACACTTACTGTCAGTAAATATAATGGTATTTATCTTGGCAGCGCATGGTTACTTACTCACCGGTATTTCCTGTGCTAGTTGTTGTACAACACTTTCCAGGTAATCTGGTAAGGTTTTGAATGGATTGGAACTTGGTTGGAAGAAATGTTGACTGCGTCGAGCCAAAAGTCGTAATGCTGAGGGTAACAGAAAGTAATCATTCAGAAAAGAAGTGGGGAGGGAGGGTAGGCAGGCATATAGTCATATCAGAGACAACACATGCATATTATCCCAACGGCTAAATTACAGGTAGGCTATGGGCAACTTGGGCGAAATATACTAGAGGCCGTGAAGTGCAGGTGGCTTCTCATTGCCGTAGAGAGCTATGGGACATCCGCCTCCAGGAAGGTGGGCTAGGTACTCGAAAACAACACCGTACAGTTGGCTAACCTAGGCTAGGTACAAACAAGATGTGACTGGATCTTGAATCACAAAAAAAAGTTTTGAATTTTCACCTTTTGAAAGGCCATGGATTATCTTAATGTGTAGCAAAAAAATTCCCAACTTCTAAAACTTGTTTTCCTCTTCTTAATGCCCGAATTTTGAGTGGTTTCTAATTTTGGAAAATCTAGAACCGTACATAGATGTAAACGTTTTTTAGGCCGAATTTGCAGCTTTTATCCTATGATTTTTATTTTCTTATAAATAACTAGTGATTCTATTCCGAAATTTTGCACTAGGTACTCGAACACACCGTACATTTGGCTAACCTGGGCTATGTACAAAATATCCTAGAGGCCGCTAGGTACGGGTAACTCCACATTGCCTTAAAGAGCTATGAGACTCAGAACTGCACTATTAGCTACCACTAATAGTAAGTTATTAAACTCCTCGCATACATTTTTTCCCTGCAATTAAAGATTATGTATCTCTAATAAACTTCACTTACCCCTCCACCCAAAGTTACTATTTTTAATGACTCTGAAAAACAAGCAAGCAAAATATTAAAGATACTTTATGGGATGTTTCTGAAGTGATGCATTCTGGTCTTTCTCGGGTACAATTTCCTTAGCTGATACCACCAAACAAAGAATCTTGTTTTCAACAAAATAACACGTGGTCTGAAATTGGAACCTATCACGCTCAAGCTAAAGAGGTCTAATGCAGCGACAAGATTTCAATTTGAGGATCACTAATATAAGACAAGGTTTGTTAACTCACTTGTATTCATCCTCGACCATCCCTTCTGGGTCTGCCTGTTCAATGGCCTCTCGGAAGTAATCTTCCAATGTTGGTAGAAAAACCCTACAACAAACAATACAATGATTGTTTAGAAAAAACATATATTACCAATGACATTTGGGAAAGGTCATTTAACATGCTGGGGGAGAGGATGGAATTTTGGTGCCCCCCCCCCCCCCCCCCCCTGTATTAAATTATTATATTTTTATGTTTGATTATTGGTTGGATTAATATATTCATTTCCTCTCCTGTCTTCAGATCTTGAGGTATAAGTCAGTTGCTACTATTCATACGATGGTATTGAGTGGCATACCATGGAATATCCCATGATGCACTTGTATTTTCTCGGGTACAAAACAAATCTTCAGGCATGTATTGCATATAAAAATAGCAAAATAGGTCTTTTCAAGATTCGATAACTTGAAAACAAATTATGTATTGTGGTATATAGCTTTGGTCGAACATCCCCCTGTATGGCATGATGAACAAAAGATGTTTGAACCCAATCTAGACCACAATGCAACATGTTGGTTATACACATAATCTGACCTTTTTTCAGCACTGCAAGCTTCAAGATTATTGGGGCAGAGATTCCACAGCCTGGTGAGCTCAGAACTAAAAGAAAATAATTTATATATCAATATCAATAATTGGTTAGACAAAACATACCACTCACTATTACCAAAACAATCTTTGGGATACTCAAATGTATAAGATTATTTAAATTCACTTTTAAATCATAACTTGAGCCTTTTCGTACCTTCCCATCATTATTTTCTTTGATTTCCAATCAGATATCACATCTTCACCCAAACTTTTGGTTCGTTTTCTGCTTACTTTTTTGGGAACTTCGCTAGATTCTCTGGAGAAAAATGAAATATTAATTAATTTTTTTTTTTAATGTTTACCTCTTTTTTTCTTTTTGTTTATCTTAATTTTTATTATTTTCAAGAGAGAGAGAAAGAATTTAATACAAAGCAGCTTCTAAATGGCTTCCTAAATGTTATTGGATGGCTTTCCTTTTTGATGTCTTTTGATTGGTTCAGAGTGGAAGCCATCTGAGAGTTTAAGACAGTGATTGGATGGTGGAAATGTTCATTCAAGTGGAAGCCATTTGAGAGTTTCGTTTGTATTTCTTCACAGAACTTTACCTAACAGTAAAAAAAATTAAAATAACTTTACTCACTGTTCTTTTTCCTTGATAAAACTTGGACATCCTTCATTCTTCCAGGAATTCCAGTTTTCTTCTCTCTGAAGAATATGCTGTAAAAAATAGCTTTTAAATTGATTTCTCAGGTTTACCCAGTTTTGCAATGCAGTGATAATTGATTTGAATCAGCTCTGCTCACTAACATGAATGACTTAATCTTCAATTGATTAACCCTGAAACAACCTCTGGGCTGATCAAGGTCAGGGCATGGCTAGCTCACAGATCAAACCCTGAAACAACCTCTGCGCTGATCAAAGTCAGGGCATGGCTAGCTAATAGAATGAACTGAATTTTTTTTGAAAACAGGAGAATCCAGAGGAAAGCCCTTGAAACAAGGAGAACTGCATCTGGTTTACCTCTGCTATAGCTGCAAACTTTTCTCCATCTGGTGGTGTTTCTCGTAGTAACTACAAAAATATATTATATAAAATGAATGGTTTTGTAAAATATAATACAATTAAGTTACATGTTTGAGTGTTTTACCTGGTAGACAAGTGAATTCATCTCTTTGACCCAGACACTTTGGAGTTCACTTAGAACATGACTATTGCTAGAATAACAACAAACTATAAATGAGAATCTTTTTTCCTTCATGGACAAAGTATTAGCATCACATTAGGGAAGGTAAGTTTTTTATCGGGGGAGGGGGGTCATCAGCAAAAACATTATACTCAAGGAAATGACATATGGCCTGATTACACAGATCTATAAATACTGGATTGGTTGTTAGACTAACCTCTTGAATTTCACATTGCCAGAAAGATATTGAAATAGTATGATAAACTGCATAAGAATCTAAAGGGGAAAAAAAGTATATCATATGTTAGGACAGGTTTGCTCCAAACACACTAATGCTACAATCACTGTTTATGACACACACTCAACGCTCAAATCAAATGTTGAACCTGGAGAAAAACCTTCTTGGTAAGCGAGAGGAAAATATCAAACAAACTCAACTTGTGTTGTTTTTGTAGAGGGACAAAAACTGGAGAACCTAAGGAAAACCCTCTCGTACAGTACACGGTAAGGGAGAGAACAACACACCAAACAAAATAACCCATGCAGAAGATGAACTACACAGTGGTGAGAGAAAACACTGTAACAGGACATCCCCACTAAACCAACCAACCAAGAGGTGAATATCTTTGTAACAAATACAATTGACTTTCATACTTACTGTTCTTCGGAAGTTACTGTCACTTAACTGAAGGTCCAAAAGCTGATCAAAAGAAAGAAGATCAGCTACTTATGGGATAAAAATAAACAAAAACTTGAAGAGTGAAACATTTTTGTACAAGTCAGAATCTGAGTTTTGACAGTTAGCAATCCCACTATTATTAGATTGCTTTGGTTATTTTGGCCAAGGCTTTGTTGTTTTGTCCTCCATTTCCCACATCTCTCCTTAGCAGATACTTTGCTAGCTACCCTTACTCTGCCAACTTATTTCAAGTCAACACAAATAGTACCATACCAAGGCAAATAGAGGGACTGCTCACTGTCTAGCCACTGATCAGAGGCAAAGTTCACAAAAAATAGCTTTGAAAACAATTTTAAAAATCAATACCTTCTCATTGGTGAGAAACTTTGGGAAGTAACAGGGTTCTTCACTTCCTTGGACTACACTACTGCAGAACACAAATTACAAGCATGCAATGTTAATACAACCTTCAGGCCTACCAGCTGAGCAGTGAATTTTGTTTCAGCCAATCACAGTGCATTTAGCTGTTTTGCCGCCGGCCCTTACACTGTATTCCCAGGCTACTGTAACCCAACTTTTGCATATTTTTCTGTTTTCTTTTAAGTATAATATAATTTATGTGCCTTCAAGAGGCAGTAATATGGGAAGGACGAATGAAAACAATTTCACTTTAATCCCATGTTGGCTTTGTTCTTTTGAGTGTCAAACTTGCAGACATAAAATACTAATGTGTAGTTCCAGAAATAATCCATACCCACCCCACAGAGGAATTTGGAATTTCCGAAGACTAGGGGGGGTCAGAGAAAGAACAAAAATTACAGAGTTTGTATGGAAGAAAATTGGAATTTCTAGGGGGTAGGGGGGCTTTTTAAAAAAATTCCTCCATGAGGGGGTATGGATAATTTTTGGAACTACACAATCTTAAGGTAATCGATTTCGTAAATTGGTTAACTGTTTTATGGAGAAGATTCAAGAGGCCCTTTGCACTTTGAAAATAGCAAATATCTTATAAGATTAAAGTACCTCTCATCCTAGATTACTGTACCTACCTTGACCTCACTATCTTATCCTTGGAATGGTCTCTTGTTTTCTTATTGCTAGATATATGTTCCAGTTTATGACTAGAAAACACATTCAGCAGCTCCTTTGTGCTCTGTTAATAGATATTTCTAAATCACTATACAGTAATAATTAACAGTAGTTCATAGGAGCAGTAGAGCCGGGGGTGTCAGGAGCACCCTCACACCTCACTTTTCATGTACACACTTACAGTACAGAAGTAACAAGTGAACACAGTCACAATATCATCCCTACTTACCTCTGAGAATTTCTTCCAGCCTTCAGATGTATAGCATTGGGTTGGGTAACGGAAGAAATCTTGAAGAGACCAGAACTTTCTGTATAGATTATAATCCACCGGGGCACTGCTATGGAGGATAAAAAAAAACAGAAATTCCATCAAACTTTTGGGAAGGGTCAGGAGACCACTTGATTTTCTGTTCTAACCCTTAGAAATTCATCCATTTTTCTTTCTCTTAGCACTATTGTGAGGGCAAACAGTAAAAAACAAAAATAAACAAAAAAAAAAGAAAACTTTCCTAATAACTCATTTTCTTTAAATGTAAATATATATGTGAGGGACCACAGTAACTGGCACATGCTGTAGTGGATTCCCAGCCATTATGTATGTATTTATTATATATAACGTGTTTGTGCATGTTGTGTATGGGTGGGTGTTTAAATAGCAAAGCTAAATGAATAAATAAAATAAATAAAATGGATTGCGGATGAATGAAAAGCAGGCAAAATGGACAGGACAAATATAGAGATTGCAATGGAAAAAAGAGAAAGTGACAGGGAAAGAAAAAAAAGAAAGAAAGAAAGTAGAAAATGAGAAGAAAGAAATCAGAAACCAAGAAGAGTGACATTCACAGTAGGTCTGTAAACTCTTTTTGTACGCTACCTCGTAACAAGTTCACCAGCCTCAGTTCCATCATCAACTACCATATCTGTTGAGTCATCTTTACTCTAAAATGATAAAATATATGTGTAATTGTATAATATTGTGATTGTATTGTTCATGTCATCTAACATGGTTGCACTCACATGATGGTGCAAAGCCTCTATTATGTATTTTTTACATTTAATCAAATATTTGTGCACTTACATCTTCATCAGTTTTTTTGGTGTATTTAGTAATATTTTCCAAGTTGAACTGACTCATGAGGTTAAGACCTTTAAAAACCAATAAAAATGTTGCAGCATTAGTAAGTTTTGAGAAAATCAATACCCAGGGTTCGTGCTGAGGTAACGACTTAAAATTCAAGGACTATTCAAGGAGTATACAAGGAGCCAAAAATGAATTTTCAAGGAGTATGTTCAGCTAACTTTGCCAAGGTTTTACACGGTGGTTGCACATGGCCGACTTTCAGATTTTCCAATCTTTCTGACTAGATCTGTTTCAGAACCATGCAAGTGACGATCAAAGCAACAATTCAAGGAGTTTTCAAGGAGTTCCACTAAAATCATAAAATTCAAGAGCTCTTCAAGTGCCCTTGAAAACGTGAATTAAATTCAAGGAGTTTTCAAGGAGTTTAATACCTGTATCTAGCATTAATAGGAAAGAAACAAGAGTGACAAAAACACTGACCAGATTTTTCAGAAAGAGGAAAGAGTCTTGCAAGGAACACTTGGATACGACCACAGAATACTGTATTTTGTGTTGTAGAGAGCCGACGCAATAGATCTAGGGGGAAAACAAGAATGAATAAGAAGACAAACAAAATTCAAAGTGTATCAATATTGGGTCTTTCCTGGTGTAGCAAGCATTATTGTATTCTGGGTTAGGGTTTTTGTTTTGCAGGGTATTGTTTAGCTCAGAAATCATTATCCTTGGCTATATATATATACATATATTATTTTTATTGTCTTCATGCCTGAGGTGCCTTGCAACACCAAGAAAGAGCCTCAATATTTTGATAAACTAAACTTGAAATTCCTAGGTATATTACAGATGTATAGTATATGTGCTGGGAGACTATTGTTTTAAAAAAACAGTGGTTTACATTAAGTGAGAAAAAGGATTACACTCATGCGAGTCACAGGTTTGCTAGCCAATAGCTTTTAGTTGAATTAGGGAATTTAGGGAATTATATATGGTCTGAAATGGGAAAATATTACGTCCAATTTAAAGGGGTATCAAAGGTGAAGAGGGCTATTCAAAATATAATATATAACTAAAATAATACTCTACATAAAATATATATTTTGCTTACCATTACACATTCTTAAAAGTAGGTTCTTCCCAGCAGAAAAAAATAAGGGCTGAAAATTTGAATAATATTAAGAGTTTTAAAATTGTGAACACTAAACAGCATCAGGTTTACTGCAAGTTACATTTCATATTGATATGGTTGGTTTTGTTTGTAGGCTCTGCAGCTATAACCATAATGTTATACACCTAATCAAGATATAAATCACCAACTTGAATATTAACTATTGTTCGGCACTGACTAGCAACTGACTAGCCTCTCACACTGTACATGTTAAAATACTGTTTCAATGTGTAAATGAGGCTAGTCAGTCGCTAGTCAGTGCCGAACAATAGTTATTCCAATTGTTCATCATATTTCCATTTGGCATATAATAACGCAGTACAGAGACATAAGTGGACCATTACCCATGAAGATATAACAGGGATCCTTTTCAAATTTAGACTATCATTTACCTTAGTCCAAGTAGATACTTGTTCTTCAACAAAGGAAAAAAGTTCTTTACAGAGATTTAATGTAATACTATCAAAAACATCACTTAGCAGGATGAAAGGTAAGGTGGGAGAACAGTTTCCTGTTGAGAAAATGTTCAAAATAAAGTATTAGTAATAACAATATATAGCAGAAGACCCTCCATACTGTACCTCAACAATAGACAGTTCTATATTGGGGCTATGGCAAAAGGCTAGGGCTATGGCCTATGGTATGGCCAATCCAATGAATACTAGTACAGTATCGGCTCAACAATGAACTAAAAATATACAAAAGTAGCCCTACATTATCCCAAATTATCTACACTGCCCCCTGATAAGTATAAAGCTTCTGAGTTTGAGGTCAATTAAATATTGTAATGACAACTGACTTCCAGGTCAAAACAAAGAGTAGTCATATAAAAATTGATAGGAATTGTTGACCAAAGATTTGATTGTTTCAGGTGTCCTGACTTTGATCAGTCCAGGGCTCTGCTTTATGGTAACAATGATTTTTTTCATATTCCTACACAGTTGTTTGGTTTTTACCTTGCTGACAGGCTTCAATAGCAAAGCTGATTAGTTCTTCTGATCTTTTCACATCTTTGTTCTCCAACTAAAAAAATTTTTGCACAAGCCTTTTCTTAAAAATCAAATTATTGGTAGATGTTGAAAATTGTGAAGGTCATAAAAGAACATAAAAGCAATCAATATTGTCATTTGTCATGCCTAATTTTGTTCACTGAAACCTGAAAAATTCTCTGTGAACTTGATATAATCATATTCAATCCTGCAGATGGGGAATCTTTGGCAATCAAGGGAGGCATAGACACAGTGCACTCGCCTCTAGAGTCATGGGTTTGATTCCCAGACTCAGCATTCCCTGTAAGTACTCAGTTTGTTAGCTCTCCCTTTTGATTCAAGGTTTTTCTCCTGGTTTTCTGCATGGGCTTAGTAAATGGGGCAACCGCCAAAAGCCTAACTAAAAATTTTTTAGCATTTTTTGTCAGGCTAGCTGTGGATTTTGCAGGAATCTCTCTGTTACTCTCACTATGCCACTGTTTCATTGGCTTTCCTCCCTCTACAAAATCTAACATTATAAATTCCAATTCGATCTGTGAGATAGCTGTGCCCTGACTTTTATCAACCCAGAAGTTGTTTCAGGGTATATTAATAAAATCTTAAGGGATAGCAACAAGAAAGCTGGCTACATGCAGTGAGTTTTGGAAATTAAGTTTAACAATATTTTTTTACGTCTCAGCCAATCAGAAAAGACATGGAACAAGAGTACATTTGATAACCACATACTATATTTGTCTTACCAGACTTTTCTTCACCAAATCTCTGAATGCCTGATCTGCTGCATATTTCTTTTCCACATCACTAAAGGAAAAATGATATTTTACATTAAATCTTAAGTTATAAGCTTAATTGCAACTGGTCAATATGCACATGTAGCCATAGATTAAATCGATCTGCATGGCTCGGACACCTTAAAAATCCAAAGTAGTTTTATGTAGATAGGTCACAAATTCTATATGCATGGCCCCTCTGGATACCAGTCTCGTTTACCAAAGGGTTATCCTACCTAAATAAAGTTTATCTATAAACTTCAAAGTAAAGTTAAGTGCTTAATAATATTATCAAACTAGTTTTCATCTTACCTTTCTGTCATTGTTGCTGATAGTTTAGCCAATTCCATGCCAACTTCGCCATCTTTCGCTTCATCAATAAGCTTCTGCAATCCCAATGTAATAAGTTAGGAAATGTTATATTACGTATAATGAGTTTAAATATGTTATAATTCACCTTGAAAGAGCATCTCATAACTTCGTACGCCTCGTCCGCCATCTTGATATTCTACGAGATCAAGGCGACTTGTGGGTAAAACACAGGTGTCCCAGCATCGGTAAATGAACCATGCTGGAGCTCGAGAGCCGATTGGGCACGCTTATAAGAAAATGAGACTATGAAAAATGCAAAGAAAAGAAGAAGAAAAAAGGGGAGGAGGAAAGGAAAGAGAAAGAGAAAGAAGCAAGATCATCTTAGTATCTAGTAGTACGGTAATCCCCCTCCTCCACCGACAGCTCCCCTCTTTCATTACTTACCATAATTACTTCATTAAAAAACAGTAAAAATATCCTATGACATATTATGCAGTTTACACGCAGTTGTACTTTCGATGCCCGAGATTCATAAAAAGCCTTCTCTTTAATTTGCATCACCATTTCAAGCAAGTAGATAAAGCACTGCAAATAAGACGTGACGTGACGAAATATGTCGTTCTCAAAGTCTCTTACTTAAACAGTAAGAACAGATTAGCTGTATTTCCAGCCAATGGTGCTTCATTTTTGAACTGAGCGGCAGAGTTTTTTATTTGGCTTTCAAAGAAAACGTGTCAGTGGTTTAATAACATTGCTGGAAGCGAAAGATGGTTTCAGTAATTCTAATAATTTTCTCTGCTATCCTGACTATTGCAGGTAAGATTATTAATTACGTACACACCAGTTAGTTCTAATAATGATTAAGAAGAAAGTCACATAGGATCAAACAGTTCAACTGAGCGATGAAGGAACACTGACTACAAACAAAGCGGCTTTCTTTCAAATCAAATTAAGAACATTTTTATTCTACAGTGGTTTTGGAACAAGTAGGAAAGTGAAAACCATAAACCTGAGATCGGTGGTTTCGGCCGATTTAATTTCGCTGATCGAAAGCTAGGGCCGATAACCTTAATCTCAATCTATTACATGTATTACTAATATGAATTGGAGTTCCTATATATTTGGCGGGTATTATCTGCCAAATCTCTCTTAGTATTTATTTTTTCAGTTTTACTACAATAAGGGAAGGTAGTTGTCAATTGGGACGCAAGTCCTGTATCCTCCTCCTGTCACGTTTTATCATAATAACCTACTTCTTTTTTTTACCATTTTTTCCCCTTTTTATCTCTAAATAACTATGTTGAGTTCACTTAATTTATTAGATAACATATTGTACCTCAGGTTGTAAATAGTGATGAATGGACTAAACTAAACTAAACTAGCGTGTGCCCAACCTGGAAGAGAGAAAAGGACTACCTGCGAGCAGAGGTTATTTTCTTCAATTCTGTAGGGCTAAGCGGCGATAGGTTATAAAGGAGGACAGAAAAAGACCTCTGCAAGCAGGAAAGTCTTTCTCTCTCCTATATTCGAACTTCTTTTCTTTTCTCTTAATATCACAGAAGTAACACCAGATGTCTTGAGAGTCGTTTACGTGTCCAAAGCTCGAGGCGAAGCAATTGCTGTTTGTGGCAGCACTGAGTTTACACCCTGTAAAACACTTGAACTCGGTTTTAAGAGGCTGGCTTGGGGTGGAATGCTATACGTCGACGGCAATAACACTGACAAAGATCCCTACACATGCGAATCCCAACACAGATCTGTTAAAAAGGAGTATAAAATACAGAAAAGCTTCACTTTGTTGAGCTACACCAATTCAATTCCTCGTATTTCTTGCTCGAACGGAATTATTATCGAAGTTCCGAGTCGTAGAGTACCGATGAGAGTAAATGTGAGCAATGTTATGTTCGTGGATAGTAAAAGACTATGGGTGAAATCTGGAATAAGGGTAACTTTGACCAATGTATTATTTAACAACACGAAGCTCCAACTAAATAACGCATTAAGTGATATTCGAGATTGCAGTTTTCAAAGATCATATCCCGCAGTTTTTGTCTGCATTTCGAACACCCTGCCGACATATTACTTAAAAGTGAAAAACACGTTATTCAAAGAAAACTGTGGCTGCATCGAGATTTATCAACCAAAAGCTAAAGGGTGCAATAGAAAAATAGTCTTAAATTTAAAAGATGTTTTATTTCAGGGAAATACCATACTCATGAAAAAAAACAGAGAAAGTGGTTTGGTATCTGTAAGAGGATCCCGTAACTGCCGGTGTAAAAATATGTCTTTCTCGTCCAAGTGGGAAAATGTTACAGTCATTAATAACCAAGGCGAAGTGAAATTTTGTAAAAAAGACCGTGAGGAAAAACCGAAAGGTTGTTGTTGGAAACGGAAAGAAAAACCAAGTGATTTCACACGAAACATCTTCGCTGTCAGCACTTGCAGGGTTTATCTTAGATTTTCTAAAGTGAAAAGTCTAAAAAACGTCAACATGAGATTCTTAATGTCACAAAGTGGCTATAACAAAATAAAAGTCGAGGATTCAAGTTACCATGGTCACCACATCGATAAACCAGGAGGGGTGATTCACGTTAAAGGTCACGGAGCATTGGTTAATCTCACCATCTCAGACTCAGCTTTCTTTAATAATTCAGGTACATTGGGTGGGGTGCTCCAGGTTGACGGAGGTTTCACCAAGATCGTGGGATTGAAAATGGATAATGTGAGCTTGGTGCACTCGCATGGGAGTGACTCTGGATGTGTACTATCTGTTGCGAACGTCAATTACAATCATAAATCACGTTTTACACATGTGGCTGCAATCGTTGCAAACTTCAAAGGACTCTTGGTTAAAAATACACAATTCTCATACAATACGGCAAACAAAGAATGTCACTATGCAGCATTTTGTTTCGTCGCAAGTCACCTTTTAAAAGTCTTAATCACCAAATCTTTGTTTTACAAAAATGATGTTCCAGCATTTATCCTAAAACATGATCCTATTGAACCATCACTTTCCGGCGCTGAAGTGAACGTCGAAATCGACAGAACAGATTTTATCGAGAATTACAGTCGACGAACAAATGCCATATTGACTTTAATGGTCGATCACTCAGTTAAAAAATCAAGTCTCAAACTCTCCAAAACTACCTTTATGAAAAATAACGGAACCGCAGTCATAGCTATAAATGTTATCGATCTGAGCGCCAGAAATTTTATTTGTAGTCATAACTTATGGATTTGCATGTTATTACGATCCAAACTCCGCAAGGGGATAAACGTTTCTTCGGTAAACTCAACGCTAATGATCGAGGATTCGGTTTTCACTCACAATATGAATTCACCAATCAAATTTAATCATACCATGCCAAGATTTCTATACATTCAAATCGTAAATACCAGTTTTCATAAGAATCATTATCGAGCTGCTCTGAATATAGAAATTGGGTTTAAAAAGCGGAACAACACTTTGATTGAGGGAAAGCTGAAAATTAAACGTACCAATTTTACGTCCAATTCTGTTGACTTTGCTCGGTCTCACGTTTTGCGGTTTATCTTACGGGTGCCAACTAAAGCGAAATTTCAAGTCTCGATTAAAGAAGCACTGTTTATAAATAATGTTCAACATTTCAAGGGAAATCTTCCGGGTATGTCCAGTGTTCTTTTCTTTTTTATGCCAGAAGACTTCGAACACCAAAAACAAAAAAAATGCAGAAAATTTCCTTGCTTCAATTACACGAGGAAAATGTCTTTTAATAAAGTTGTCTTCGAGAACAATACGGGATCCTCAACGATTTTGTACATCAGTAATGGTTTAAACTCTTTCCGCCGATGTCTTTTCAAGAATAACTTTTCTCAGTATCCGAGATTAGGAGCCCATGTCTTCATTGAAGAAGGCACTGCACGTGCTCTATTCGACAAGACAGAATTCGAACAAACAAAGAGTTCAAATTGTAAACCTTGCAGTGACAATCCTTGCAATCATTCTAAAGTGCTTCCGTTCATTCGCGCAGGAGCAAGAGGTAATTTGATAATTAAAGAATCTAAC
This sequence comes from Actinia tenebrosa, assembly GCF_029948245.1. Lineage (NCBI taxonomy): Eukaryota > Metazoa > Cnidaria > Anthozoa > Actiniaria > Actiniidae > Actinia > Actinia tenebrosa. Next base: position 16,698,753 of record NW_028292578.1, read on the forward strand.
TTCACATTGCACGCTTCTGAAAGAAAATCCGATATGTTCGTAATCCAAAATGGTCGTTATGTTAATTTTGACTCACACACTAAGCTACTTTGCCCATTAGGAAGCTACATAAACCTTGAAAACTCCTCTCACGTGATCCCACCAGCGTTCACACATGATCGTTGTCGCTTGAATATCACGCGCATTCGCTTCGTGTGTCAAATGTGTCCTACTAGTACTTACAGTCTTCAAAGAGGATCTTTTCGTGGACTCAGTAACAAGACGCATGTCAGTTGTATTGAATGCCCCTTTGGCGGGAATTGCACATGGAACATTAAGAGTAAGAATGACTTCTGGGGCTATCTTTCTTCATCAGATCCCCCTCGACTTCGGTTTGCGAGTTGCCCTGAACACTATTGTCATGTGCCAAAACGAAGTAGAAACACTTCAGTCTATAATAGATGCGCAGGTAATAGAACTGGATTGATGTGTGGGGTATGTAAAGAAGGTTATACTGAAAGCCTGTTCAATCATGATTGTCGCCCTGTTAACAATTGTAGAGACAGATGGTTCTGGGTAGTAGCTGGTCTGTATTCGGTGATTTTTGGAGTGTATATACTTGTGAGACCACCAATAGTTATGCAACTAGTTAAGAAAATAATGTGGTTCAAACACCTGAAGCCATCGATGCAATACATAACGCACGAACAGGAAGGAACCACACATGGTCATGGCGAACACGGCTATTCTAAAATCATTTTCTATTTCTACCAAGTTGCTGATCTTCTCATGTTGGAATCTTCCTTCCACATTCTCCAAAAGGAAGCGTTTATTGTTACGCTAGTCTCATTTTATAACTTCCAGGTTAACATAGCAAATTCCTCGTTTGGGTGCCCGTTTCCAGGGTTAACAGCCGTCACCAAGGAGCTTTTCCGTTCTTTACAAGTCTTTGCTGTCATGGTGTTTCTTGTCGTATTATATTTTCTCCACTGGCTTCTGTGGTCGTTCAGAAGAAGACCCAGGCCACACTTTGCTCCTTACCTTGCAGCCATCATTGAGGTTCTACTCTTAGGCTATGAACGACTTGCACACACGTCATTTAACCTACTGACCTGTACTCCCCTTAATATCAATGGCCAGGAGGTGTGGAAGATGTTCATCGATGGTAACATTACATGCTGGGTCCATTGGTGGCAGTACGCCATTATCGCATACAACATCGTGTTTGTGATTCCATTTGTGTTCGTTTTGATGGTGGGAACTCCAAAATTACAGAGTGGCCATATTGGTCCCTTCTACTTTTTGGCTGCCTGTTTTTTGCCCTTGCCTTTTTTGGTATACTGGATGCTGAAGCGCATATTGAAATGTGACAGATGCATATTCGATGCCATAGGAGAAGCCCGAGATCAGGAATACACAAAGCACTTATTAGAAGTCATACAGGGTCCTTTCAGACCTCCAAAGGACCAATCAAAAGGCTCTTTGAATTGGGAAAGTATTCTGATTGGTCGTCGTTTGGTGCTGTTGTGTCTTCATTCCCTAGTGACAATTCCAATGCTTCGAATTCTGTCCATGACGTTCATTTGTTTATTGATTCTTCTTCACGATGTAGTGATCATGCCATTTAAGGATGGAAAAACAAATGCCATGGCTGCCTTCCTCTTATGCATTCATGTCGTCCTAGGAGCCATCAACATGGCCAAAGCCACACTCATCACCGCAGGAGTGTCTCCAGAAGGTCCTCCCAAGACACAGATACATGCTCTTCAACTAGTGGAAATAGCACTGTTGGGTATCCTACCTTGTTCTTTTCTGCTACTCGTTGCTGCGTGTGTGATGTCCCAAGCAATATGCTTGATGTTTAAAGCTGGTTTGTATCTTTTCTCAAAAATTTGTTTCCAAGAAAAGGGTGGCCGTTGGTATCCAGAACAGGACAGGAAATGTCTTGGGGAATCCTATCAACCCTTGCTGGATCCTACAATGAACTAATCCAAAAAGATAGTATAGGACAATCAATTAACCGATTCTCTATCTGTCGAAAAAACTCCCGGGGGGGCTCCCTTATAAAAGGGAGCGGGGGTCCTCGTCGGAAATTCCGAAAATGACCCCTAAAAGGGACCTGTATTTTGGGATGATGGGCGTGGCAGTGATGGCATTTCACCCATAATCAATAACACGTTTTGTTTGGTTTCTCGATTTTACTTGCATCAAAAGCCGTCTGCCCTAACGAATTTATGACGACATCGTCATATACAAATCGCTTGCCTTTTTGTAGATCTTATGCCCTAAAATGGACCACAAAATTCAGTTGGTGCGCAAACCCTTATTTCAAACCCTAGAAGGGACAACGAGGGCCCCCGCCCCCTCCCATAAGGGAGTCCCCCCCCCCCCTTTCCGGGAAAAAACTATGCATATTAATCTTACTCAAGACAAGGAGAAGTGAAGAAGAATAACAGGCTATTGCGCATGAGCCTATCAAGATCCTTGCAGAACAATGAGTGATTTTAAGTGCAGTTCAGAAATGTATCGTATATTAATACTAATTCCCTCATGTTTGTGCAGATTGTGTAGAAAAGTGTAGAAAGATGTAGAAAAATGCTTTCAATGGGCACAACTCATGGTAATCCAGAACTTGAACCACTTAGTGTTTGTTTTATGCATGCAATATTAGTATAGCACTTGTTTATTGTTATAAGGGGGTCAAGTTCTGGACTATGAAGAGAGTTGCAGGTAGATATAATATTTTTCTGTTTCAGTGTTTATACCGTAAATCCTCTATTTAACCCCCCCTCTCAAATAAGCCCCCCTCTCTAATAAGCCCCCCCCCCCCCCCCCCCTCGAACGTGCGAACGTGCCTGAAATAAATAAGCCCCCCGGGGGACTAAATAGAGGATTTACAATAAATATAAAGAATCACGTGTACCGATTAAAGTTGATTTATTAAAGGGGCACTTGGATGAAAACGCCCCAATTTTTAAAAGTGAACATTTTAATCTGGGAACAACTTGCTATTGAGATATTTTGGTTCAAAAGCAGAAAGAACAATAGGTTGAGTAAATGTCCCCTCTCAATTAAGCCCCCCTCTCCAATAAGCCCCCCCCTCGAACGTGCCTGAAATAAATAAGCCCCCCGGGGGACTAAATAGAGGATTTACAATAAATATATATATATATATAATATCTAAGATACATTTGTTCATGCTGATTGGTTAGCTTCCCCCAAAGGCTTCCCATCTCAAGATCACTGAAGCGTAAACGAAAATATAAAACTCGAGTTGAAAATTTACGAGGTCGAGTTCGAAATATGATGCGGCGAATTTTCAATCCACTGCTTGGAGTTGAAAATTGCGGCATCCGACTTGAGATTTGACGGGGCGAGTAAAAATGTTGCCCATTGATGTAAGATACAAAAGAAGAGTTATAAATTCTCGAACGCTGTATAAACTTGCATGTCGAATTTAAAAGATGAATGTAGGATACAAAACTTGCATGTCGAATTTAAAACATGAATATAGAATATAAAACTTGAATGCTGAAGTTCAAAACTTGAGTGTAAAATTCAAAACTTGAATGTCGAGGGTAAAATTTGTATGTTGAATTTGAAATTTGAATGTCAAATTCAAGGCACGACTGAATTTTGGCGGGGATCGTACGCCATACACTACTGGATAACCTCGAAATTCCCTTCATGGAGGTTTGTTTTAAAAACAGATGATGATGTTTATGTTCGAGTTCCAAGGCTTTTACAATGGCTAGAACGAGCTGGCGCTCCTAACAGGTTTTATGGAGGATATGTTGGCTTAGGTGAAAGGATACTTCGCGACCCAAAGAGCAAATGGTTTCTTTCGAAAGAACAATATGAAAAAAGTACTTGCCACCGTTTTGTCATGGAGCTTTTCACGTGCTTTCTACCGATATTCTACCAAAAATTTTTAATTATACAAAATTCGGTCGAAAGCCTTTTAATTTCACACTGATGATGCTTACTTGGGTGTCGTGCCAATGAATTAGGAATTGAAGCTACAAAGATGCCTGGTTTTAACCTACGATTTCACATCAAACCAAGATCAGCTTGTGATCTTATAACTTCTACAACAATGGGACACAAGATAGATGCTTCTACGATGATAAAATACCATAATTTTTATACTAAAGAAATGAAATCACCAAGGTATAAATGGCTTCGATGCTTAGCATCCAGTCCAGAACTCTTTTCTGTTGCTGCTTTCGTGATTTTCAGTTTATTTATGGAAAGGCTTTTTAGGGCTATCTTACTAAGTTGAATCTGCAAAGTATCGACTAAAACTGATTACAATGAAATACACAAAGGAAACCAAACAAAGAGATAAAAATAGAACAAGACAAATGAAAGCAAAACAGAGCGTACGTTTGTACGTACTTTATTTCGACTTCACAAGCTTTACTTTCTCTGTATCTTTTTTAAAATTGTGTCTCCTATTCATAATCGACAATGCTAGACGTTTTTCTTTAATTTAATTAAAACCAAATTATAATTTTATGATTAACAGCTTCCTCAAAAGCCTGCGTTCCATCCCGGCGGCCTTTTCGTAGATATGGTGCAGGCTAGTTTTCAGCTGTTCTTCGAACAATCACACAGGGTTATCCCATCATGCATTGCGAGTGAGATATGAAATTTTCTTATTCAAACAGCTAAAATTAATATTTTCAAAATTAAGAAAATCAATTGTACTTAATAAGAGTGTATGTCATACCTTTTAGCATTATCTATTTTCTAAATTCTTCAAGAAATTTAGAGATACTCATCAAAATACTGGAGTTCTTTGGAATACTTTCAGGTTCAGTGCAGATCCTACAACTGGCTACTTTTACTTGCCAAATCAGTGAAAATATATTCATCAAATGCGAAGGTAATACCTTAGTGTTTGTATCAAAAACCAAACATTGAACAAAACTGAATAAACACGCAAAGGCACTTGGGAAAGCTCTTGATACTCCTCAGCACCTGGAGCTAAGAGGGTACCACAGGCAGCCCAATTTGGATAAAATAGAAAAGTACTCAACGGATTGGCCTTTAACTCAGCCCAGTCCCAAAGTGGATCAATAGTTTTTACAATTTTAAAATATAGTTTACATACTTCATACTTTTACTGTAATTCGATCGACACTGGAGCTTGGGATACCTGTGCCATAGAAAACTTTGTCAAAGAAATTTTCAAGGACAAAACTAGCCTCTGGGGTACGGTTGGTAGGTAGTGTACATGTACAAGTGGGAGAGTAATAAGGTCAAAAACAAAGACTCGCCAAAATCGCCCTGAGCGTTTCTCTTGGTCAACATCTTGGTCTCTGGATACGAGATTGAAAGACTCGCGTGAAGAAAACAATGTAGTGGATTTTAATTGGATTTTTTGATTTTATGTTCTTCATCATGGGAGAAATTATATTGATCTCGGACAAGAGAATATTAAGTAAGAGAGCACATCTCCCATACATGGGTCTGTAACCATTGAAAGTTTCTTGAAAATCTATTTTTAGCTCCGCGCGCAAGGCTGAGCTATTTTTAGCATGCGATTCCTGATTGCTCAGAGTTGTAGTGACTTTAATGCGAGCGTTCTTCATAGACGGATTAAACATTAATTTTCAACAATTGATGAAAAAGAACATCGAAAAAGATCAAACATAAGGATGATTTTCAGTATACGAACAAGCTGAAAACAGCGAAGACGTCATGGGGAAGAAAACTGCGATAAAAAATGCGATGAAAATAGCGAATAACCTACAGTGAAGACAGGAAAAAAAGCATTTATCGTAGTGTTTTCTTAGTTAAGTTAAAGTGATTTAGAAGACGATGAACAAGACCAGTATTTTGTTTCAAACACGAATCAGAACAAACTTGCACTGAACTGTGCCGAAGAAAAACTTCTGTTTTCACAGAGTAAAAAACTACTAGAAACTTTAACTTTCACTCGAATAAAGTCGCTTTAGTTTACTTCTCGACTTCGGTTGTCAAGAAAAACACAACAAGTCATTCCTGCGATCATTCATTGAAACTTTAACTCTTATTCGAATAAAGTTACTTTAGTTTACATCTCGACTTCGGTTGTCAAGAAAACAAGAACACAGCAAGTCATTCCTGTGATCATTCATTGAAACTTTATATCTTATTCGAATAAAGTTGCTTTAGTTTACATCTCGCTCGACTTCGGTTGTTAAGAAAAACACAACAAGTCATTCCTGTGATCATTCATTGAAACTTTAACTCTTATTCGAAAGTTGCTTTAGTTTACTTCTCGACGTCGGTTGTTAAGAAAAACACAACAAGTCATTCCTGTGATCATTCATTGAAACTTTAACTCTTATTCGAATAAAGTCGCTTTAGTTTACTTCTCGACTTCGGTTTTCAAGTAAAACACAACAACAAGTCATTCCTGAGATCATTCATTGAAACTTTAACTCTTATTCGAATAAAGTCGCTTTAGTTTACTTCTCGACTTCGGTTTTCAAGTAAAACACAACAAGTCATTCATGTGATCATTCATTGAAACTTTAACTCTTATTCGAATAAAGTCGCTTTAGTTTACTTCTCGACTTCGGTTTTCAAGTAAAACACAACAAGTCATTCATGTGATCATTCATTGAAACTTTAACTCTTATTCGAATAAAGTCGCTTTAGTTTACTTCTCGACTTAGGGTTTTCCGATTTAGTGACCTTTTATTCCAGAATGCCATCGGCGATCCTTACACTAAGTACGCTAAGTGACAGTCAATTGAAGATGTAATATAATTAAAAAACAAAGAATTTAGTGAGAAAAAGAAAATCTTTTATATACATGACATTTTATTAGGAAATGCTTCTTGCTTGTCGAAATACTAGTAATCTAACAGTACAAATTAAAACAATTGGATTTTTTTATGACTAGCAATACCTAAATCAATCCAAACGGCCTATAGCAATGACGTCAACGGCCAATTGAAAACACATGTAGAGCTAGCGAGATCGAAGATATATACAGAGGTTTTGACTTTTATGAATATCAATAAAATTATTTAAGGATTTCAGAATTTACACAAATACTGAACACTAATTTAAATGCAAATTCGATCAAACCTTTTTTAAACTGATTTGGAATGTGTAGTTTCAGAAATTATCGATACCCTCACCCCACCCCTTACCCCCTCGAAGAGGAATTTAATATTTCTGAGGAGTGGGGGCTCAAAGAAAGAACAAAATTACAGAGTTTGTATTGGAATTTTCGGTTGGGTACTACGTATTAAAAAAACTAATCCATAGGGATATGGATAATTTCTGGAACTACATAATCTCAATAAAATCAAAGAACAATCGTACGCGTATTCTGATTCTAAATCCATTTTTAATTCATCTTTCTTTTCAAGACTTTTAAATAGGTTAGTTGAGAGCACATGAAATAAATGCATGGTTAATCTGAGTCTGAACTATCTATTTGCATCCATGTCTTCACGGCCTTGCTATGGTCTTTGGCTGTCTTTTGGCTGCCGAGTTTGCATTCTGTATGAGGGCAGGAAGGGACTCTAAAATACTTGACATTTTCGATTTAGCTGTCTGTTTCCCCCTGTTGAATACAAAGTAAAAACAAAAATGACACACAAAAAACAGTAGAAGATAATATAGGTAAGTTGTAGTGCTTGGGAACGTTCCCAAGCACTACAACTTACCTATATTATCTTCTACTATTTCATTAGTGCCACGCGGTCCACATACTCTCATATACACACACAAAAAAAACAACAGAAAAGTTAAAGTCAATTATGTGACATTCGCTACCAGCATCGTACCTTTGGCTTTTCTTCCTCTTCGATTTCGCATCAGCTTGGTCTTTTGCATCATCACCATTCTTGACAGCACTCAAAATTTCCTCTCTGGATTGAGAGCCTTGGATGTTTGTATACCGCGTATCTTTTTTAAATATATCGTTCTCGGTGGCTTTCCAATCGCTGTCACTATCGATATCAAACTCACTTTCACTACTATGAAATTCTTGCTCGGCGCTAGTCTTAACTGCTTTACTGGTGGATGCAACAGTCGAAGCTTCTTGTACATGCCGAGAATCACTAAAGAGAAAATATATAAACGTTAGAATTTTATTTTTTAGAAGAACCTGAATTTCAAATTTTTTTTTCAAAATCACCTTGCTTTGTATAAAGACTTCTTAGCAATCTTTCGAACTCTTGCCATGGCTTTTTTTGTGCTTGGCCCTTCTGGTGTTCCAATATTCTGGTAGTAATCTCGTAGCTGGTCCCCGAGTACCTATGAATGTTTCTGCATGAAACTAACCACGGCTTTTAAATCTCTTCCGTACTTTTTCATTCCTTTCCCAATTAGCATTAACTCTACTGGTGTACTTCTCTTTTTTTGCTTTGGCTTTGGCTTGTGTCGTTGCTGCAAAGACATGGTACTCGCAGTAGGGAAAGTGCTTGAACTCGGGCATGGAACTTCTTGAAGTTAAGTTCTTTGGTGAGAGCAGCTCGTAGAAAAATATTGTCTTCTTCCATCTAGAGTACTTTTATGCGGATTGAAGTCAATGTGGCCATTCTCAAACTTTGGGCATATTTATATACTCATAGCGTGAATACTTCACAGGTTCTTTTCAAAAAAAGGATGGTCATGACGAGTTCGAGAAAACTGTGTCTATAATTCTAAAGCATTGATTAATTAATTAAGGGATTGTTAGATCACACAGAAAGGCAAAAACAAAAACACCTTTTTCTTCTCAAATTTCACCTTTCACCCTTGATAATGCGTACTGAGCTCGAGCAACGTGTTTAGAATTCTAAAGGCATTGATTAATTCATTACGAACAAACACACGTTCTTATTCTTCTCAAATCAGTATTCATGCGAGCGTAACACAATCATGTTTTGGTATGAGAAATGATCAGTGTTTTAACCTATGAAGCTTTCATTTATTCATTTCGCTCAAAAGATGCCGAACAGAAATCCACCTCCTCCGTTTCCGTATTTTCTGTTCTGTACGTTGACATCAATATTATCTGTACTGGATGTTCTTTTTCAACATGACAACAATCAACCTTTCCCTCCACCGTTTCTTATATAGAACATAAAGTCAAAACGAATGACAATAACATATTGACATCTCTACGGGATCACTACCTGGCTATGTCAACATCTCATTCATTGCATAATACTCCACAAAATTACGCACAATTCATTTATGATGGTTCTAGAGTAATTATAGTTGAATGTCTTCACATAGGGTATACAAATTCCCCTTGAGCCTTGGATAGGGTCTACATTTTGCCAATTTGTCTTGAATAGGGTATGCCGGATTTTCAAGAGTTTCCTCCAGCGGAACCCCTCCGTCAGAAACTGGTTCCAATCCCCCCCGGGAAAATTTATAATTTTTCGCGGTAACGATGATGGAAGTTAATTTTTCTCGCCTCTATTCTTTCCGAATTCTATTGTTATGAAATACTTAGAAAAAAAGACAATGCATGGCAATAAAGATATTGCCAAATCGAGGAAAAGGTCACTAAATCGGAAAACCCTAATCGGTTGTCAAGTAAAACACGATGAAGTCGATTGCGATATCACGAGTATTCCTAGTCACATCAAAAATAATTATCATTAACTATATAGTGATGCCAATCAAAATGTTTACCCTGATATGACTCAAGGGAGTTTAATACTGTTAATCACTTGCGTTTGACAGGTCTTTGTCTTTGGTGTAGCCAATCAGTGTTAGGGAAAATAAGTTAATGATGCATATCCTATAACGTATTCGTGAAATTATACCGATCTTTGAAAATAACTCAACTGTAAGTTCATGTCGCCTAGAACAATAGAATTCTGCCCGATGTTAACAATTGATGTAAAAGAACATCGAAAAAGATCAAATATAAGGATGATTTTCAGTATACGAACAAGCTGAAAACAGCGAAGACGTCATGGGGAAGAAAACTGCGATAAAAAATGCGATGAAAATAGCGAATAACCTACAGTGAAGACAGGAAAAAAAGCATTTATCGTAGTGTTTTCTTAGTTAAGTTAAAGTGATTTAGAAGACGATGAACAAGACCAGTATTTTGTTTCAAACACGAATCAGAACAAACTTGCACTGAACTGTGCCAAAGAAAAACTTCTGTTTTCACAGAGTAAAAAACTACTAGAGGCACTGAAATGATTTTTTACAGTTATTTAATATGATTAGCTTGCCAAAATACGGTATGTCACTTTATGCAAAAGACATTGCCCATTGAGAAGAGGTAAATTAATGAAAAAGTTCGACTATTAAAACTAGATCTTGATTTCATATTTTGCACCATGAATTTTAGCTCCGCCTCAACGTTCAATTCAATCCAATTTATTCACACACTTTTTTCCTAACTTTCAAACTCTAAAGTCCCCAACAGACAATAGAAATACAACCACGATATCGGCCAAGTACAAAAAGTGAATCAAACTTAGTATTTGAGGATTCAAACTAATAAAAAAGAGATTATTTTTACCTGATTGAAGAGCATTTTAATCGCGATATTTTCCTCCAGATCTCAGTTCGGCGTATTTGTGTCTTTATGTTTAATTCTTCCATTCCAAGCACCTTGACTGTTTTCAGCTATCTTAAAACCTCTTCTTCTTACTGGTAAACAACTGATTTCAACAGTAAATGCTAAATTTTCTTTCTGAGTTTAAAGTTTTTTAAACTTTAGACTCAGTGAATTCAACAAGTTTATTCATCGAAAATCCGGCTCTTTCGTAAACGAGTCCAATGTGCCTTCATTTTAGATGCCATTAGATAATTTGTCATTTTGAAAACACTGAAGTTCAGTTTAGAAGTACGTGTTCTTGGGATACAGCAATATTAACTGTATTTAAGTTTAGGTGAAGAATTGTGGTATAACTTACAGTCTCATCTATAACTGCAATCAACTCCAAAACTATGAGTCTCCATCGGCGAGCGGCCATTGTTTTGATTTAAAAACATGCTTGAATGATGTTGTCTCAACTGAGTATTTTTCACATGTGCTGTTTATGGATTCCTTCAAAAACCTTTCAGAATTTCTCAAGGAATTCCTCTAAACACATTTTCTCGTCAAATTGAATAAAGTTTGGTTAGTTTGGAGTTTGTTAGTTTGGAGTTGCTTGGTCACTGCCTAACTCTTGTGTACCCATGACATCACTAGAATCAATCGCATGCTAAAATAGCTCAGGTTTGCGCGCGGAGCTAAAAATAGATTTTCAAGAAACTTTCATGGGTCACAGGGATTTTTACAACAACTCACGTAAATAACACATTCTGATTGGCTGAGAGCTATGATTAATAAGAGGGCAGACACATGGATGACGTAATGTTTTTGAAACCAAGACTCGCCGGTAGGATTTTATCGTAAGGACTGTGATTTTGCGAATTTATTTTGCTAATAAAAGTCGTCAATGAAACCAAAAGAGAAACCAAACTTTGAATTTAATCTTGCTGATAGTCTTGCCGACGAATATTTAGTTCTGGAGGCAGAAAAGATAGAGGAAGACGTGAAAAATTCATCTCGCTTTGCAACCGAGTGCGAAGAAAAGACTTGAATGAGCTTGTGTCAAGTGCCATTCCAGAGTCGATCTTCAATGGCTGCTCCATCCAGAACTTGAATGTCTAATGTTGTCAAGCGAAATTGACATTGCTTTTCTTAGCTGAACTTATTACTAAGCTTTGTTTTTTAGAACCTTTGAGTTCTGACTCAAACTCTTTTCGACTTAGCTAAAAAAAGCCATTTATAAGTAAATGTCAAAAGTTTTGACCAATAGCAAGCATTCTTTTACAGTGGATGTCAAAGAACTGTCAAAATTAGCCAATCACAGTGTAGGAAGTTTGTTGTGAAATGTTGACGTGTTTTATGAAAAAATATTTTGTAAGTTATAAAATAACCTTTGAAGTTTTCAAAAGTAAATAACCGAAAAACCTTCGTCTTACTTTCTGTACTCTGTCCTCTAATGGTTATGAAAACTACCATCTTAGCGAAAATATTCAAAAGCTCACAATAATCGGAGCTGTTTGGTCTATCGCCTTGCTTTCCTTGAATGACAAATTTTCGAAAAACTTTTCGCTCATTTTATTTTGTAAACATTTCGCAGTTTGTTGTAAAAAACAGATCGCACATAGATTTCCATCATTGTCTGTCCTCTTATTGATCATAGATGACGTCTTAAAATTTTCAAAACTTTACAGTGAAACTACTCGCTGCGCTCGTGGTTTCACTTTAGTTTTGAACATTTTAAGACGTCATCTATGATCAATAAGAGGACAGACAATGGAAATCTATGTGCGATTTGTTAAATGCTCTCTTACTTCATATTCTCTTGTCTCGGATAAAACTAATAATTGAAAAATTCCCCCGATTTCATTTACATATTTTCACTTTTCAGTTATATCTAAATTGGGCTCCCTGTGTCTATTGCAAGCATCCCTGCTGTGTGAAAACTGGCTTCATCGTTTCACTCATGCTTTATGTTTGTTTATTGATATAACTCCACTAGAGATTTCAGCGTTTTCTTCCGTTTTTCCAATACGAATTTGGTCTTCTCGCTAGCTCTTTGAATGAGAAATGATTTGAAGGCCTTCGTCAATTTCAAGTTGGTGATCAATGAAGGTGTTTGTCCTTCTTAGTTGGTTGTGCAGGAATTTCAGAAAGAGCCGAGTCCTAACCTTGGTTTCGTTTTGTGCTATAACAATCTTCTTATTTAGTCAAATATTACCTTCACCTCCTAGTCCAAACGTCGTCTGGCCAGAATTTTCCCTGCATCTGCCTTTTGTTGAGCCAAATATTAGTTCGACAGACCCGAATATCTATCTGGCAGTCGTAGTAAATTCTGCTGCTACAGGGCACAAATATCGTGGGCTGAGGAAAGCTATACGAGAAACATGGGGAAATTCGGGAAATCCAACAACGTTGGAGTACAGGAACAAGACTTGGAAAGTATATTTCGTTCTGGGGATCAGTGAAAACAAAATCGAACATGAAATGAATCTACAAGAAGCATTGCGAAACAATGATGTAATCATTGGGAATTTCACAGATAATTATAAAAGTTTGATATTAAAGACATTTATGTCTCACTACTGGATAACCTCGAAATTCCCTTCATGTAGGTATGTTTTAAAAACAGATGATGATGTTTATGTTCGAGTTCCAAGGCTTTTACAGTGGCTAGAACGAGCTGGCGCTCCTAACAGGCTTTATGGAGGATATGTCGGCTTGGATCAGTGGACTGTACGCGACCCAAAGAGCAAATGGTTTCTTTCGAAAGAACAGTATGAAAAAAGGTACTTGCCACCGTTTTGTCATGGAGCTTTTCACGTGCTTTCTACTGATATCCTTCCACGATTTTTCAATTATACGAGATTCGGTCGAAAGCCTTTTCATGCTGATGATGCTTACTTGGGTGTCGTGGCGAATGAATTAGGATTTGAAGCTACAAAGATGCCTGGTTTTAACCTTCAATTTCGCATCAAACCAAGATCAGCTTGTGATCTTATAACTTCTACAACAATGGGACACAAGATAGATGCTCCTACGATGATAAAATACCACAATTTTTATACTAAAGAAATGAAATTAACAAAGTATAAACAGCTTAAATGCTTAGCATCCAGTCCAGAACTCTTTTCTGTTGCTGCTTTCGCGATTTTCAGTTTATTTATGGAAAGGCTTTTTAGGGCTATCTTACTAAGTTGAATATGCAAAGTATCGACAAAAACTGATTACAATGAAATACACAAAGGAAACCAAACAAAGAGATAAAATTAGAACAAGACAAATGAAAGCAAAACAGAGCGTACGTTTGTACGTACTTTATTTCGACTTCACAAGCTTTACTTTCTCTGTATCTTTTTTTAAAATTGTGACTCATATTCATAATCGACAATGTTTGAGGTTTTTTAAAATCGTTTAATTTTATTAAGATTGTTATTTTTGGTTAATGGTAATTCAACTGTTCCCAATCACACCCATCAGAACAATCATCGATCACAACACTTACTACAGGGATAAAATGAAGATGTAATTTATGGCGTACGATCCCCGCCAAAATTCGTGCCTTGAATTTGACATTCAAGTTTCAAATTCAACATACAAATTTTACCCTCGACATTCAAGTTTTGAATTTTACACTCAAGTTTTTTAACTTCAGCATTCAAGTTTTATATTCTACATTCATGTTTTAAATTCGACATGCAAGTTTTGTATCCTACATTCATCTTTTAAATTCGACATGCAAGTTTATACAGCGTTCGAGAATTTATAACTCTTCTTTTGTATCTTACATCAATGGGCAACATTTTTACTCGCCCCGTCAAATCTCAAGTCGGATTCACCGCATCATATTTCGAACTCGACCTCGTAAATTTTCAACTCGAGTTTTATATTTTCGTTTACGCTTCAGTGATCTTGAGATGGGAAGCCTTTGGGGGAGGGGGAGGGGAGGAGGTTTATACTTGGGATAGAAAGCCGTTGACATTGAGTCCTTAATGGTGACGTCACGTTGCCTAGCGACAAAAATTTTCGGCTCTAAACAAACTCTACCACATTCAAGATGGCGTCGCTTTCAATCAATTCGTTGTTAAATTTCTTTGGAGAAGAAAAGAAATCAATTCAAAGAGGCGAAAACCATTACAAGTCAAGTCATGTAGAGAGTTTTTATTACGATGAGAGGATAATTCGTGGTGAGGTTCATGCCAGCATGAAGAAAAAAGTCTACAAAGTTACAGTAAGTCTTGGTATAGTTGGTTAAACGTTCAAAGACAGTAGTAAACGCAAGCAAATGCAAGTAAACGCTATGAATAATCTATTAAGATAGAAAAAACATTGAATGTATAACTAAATGTTTGATTTCCCAGGTATATCTAGATGTCAATTTTGGAATAAAGTCCACGGAATGCGAATGTCCGCGAGGGGAATTCAAGTGCAGTCATGCTGCTGCTGCTCTTTTATACAAGGCATATATTATTTGAGCAGAACGGACATCGAATACTAATGGAAAATAAGAAAGACTATTGAAAGTGTTAAGTCAGCAGCAGAAATGTATCCGAAGCCGAAAACATATGCTGCAATATCGAGAGCAACGACCGAAATGGACCGTAATCTTCTATACGAAGACTTAAGAGCATACGGAAGATTTACTGGTCTATTCTGGATCATGAGCCCAGAACCTACTTCGCCTCCTTTACCAATAAAATCAATTGAGAACATTATCTTTTCCGAAGAATTCCTCAACACTCAAGGCAATAATGAGCAGATTGCTTACTTGATCGACAACGCCAAATTGATGCAAGACCAAATCGTCGAGGTAAGCAATTTGACAACTGGGCAGCGAGACAACCCTGCTTGGCACATGATAAGGAATGCTCTTTTACTCCGACGAAGGACTAGCGTCCGAAACGTCAGTAAGTTTTTTCATCTTTTCACGGTGTATAATTTACCTTTTCATCATTACATGATAAGGAAGGGTCGTTTAACAGCAAGCAATTTCGGATCTGTTCTAAACGCCAAGCGTGTAACTCCATCCCTTATCAAACGTCTTCTTGGAGAATATGATCTCTCGAGAGTAAAGGCTGTCACTTGGGGAGTGCATAACGAAAGTGAAGCAGTTAAAGCCTTTGAAAAGTCTACTGGTCTTAAAGTACAGGAAACTGGAATATGGCTTGATAGTTCTGGAGTCCTTGGCGCTTCTACTTGCTGAGTAATTCGGGTAACAATGAGTCTAACCTTGGAAGACGACTAAAGAATATCATGCGCAGCTTTAATCTTACGAATGTTATAAACAGTCCAACTCGCATCACAGCCCACTCAAAATCTTTAATTGATCTCATCATTACTAGCCAGCCATCAAAAGTCCAAAATTCTGGCTCTGTTGATCTTGGTACTTCTGATCATCATCTGATTTTTGCTGTCATAAAAGTTGCAAGGAGTAATGCCAAACCAAAAGTCATTCCAACAAAGGATTATAAGTCAGTGGTCAAAAATAAATTAAAATATGATTTTGAGAGATGATCGAGATCGATGATCGAGATGTCTTAAATCAACACCTACCATCAAGAGATGTCAAGATCAGAGATAAATCCCTGCCATGGATCAACTCTTCCATTAGGAAGCAAATGAATCAAAGATACAAATTATTAAAAGAAGCAAAGACATCAGGTGATCAAGACAAATGGAGACTCTACAAAAACAAGAGATATGAAGTCAAGAAACTGTTGAAGAAGGCAGAAGCTACCTACTGGCACAAGCTTTTTAAGGAGTCTAAAAATCCAAAAGAATTTTGGAAATTAACAAATCAAGTTCTTAGGAAAACTAAAGTTAGAGCCATTGGTCCAATCATGGATAATAACACTGATATTATAACTGATGACTTCAAGAAAGCAGAACACTTTAATGACTTTTTTGTGAATATTAGTGAAAACCTCACTAAAAACCTGGACCCACTGGATTGTTCACTCCTAAAAACTCATGTTAATAGGGTTACTCCAACAATAAGTAGTATTGAGCTGAACTGGGATATTGTCAAACAAAAGGTAATCAAAGCTGCAAATCCCAAGAAAGCTTCTGGCCCAGATTTTGTATTACCTAAGGATCTCAAGCTGCTTGGTGATTCAGTTGTCCATAGCTTGTTACCTATCTTCAAGAAAAGCACTGATGAAGCTACTTACCCTTCTAACTGGAAGCTGTCTCATGTCAATCCTATATTCAAAAAAGGTAAACCAACTGATGTAAACAACTATAGACCCATCTCCCTCCTTAACATCCCAGGAAAGATCTTGGAGGATATAATTAGCAGCACTCTGGACAATCATATAGATTCTCAAGGTCTGTTAAGTCAAAATCAATGGGGATTTCGCAAAAACTACTCTACTGAGGGTCTTCTACTCCACCTAACAGAAACCTGGAAGGAAGCCTTAGACGAAGGGCTAAAAGTAGGTGTGCTTTTCATTGATTTTAGAAAAGCTTTTGACTCTGTAAACCATTCCATTCTACGGGAAAAGCTTAAAGCAGTGGGTGTATCAGGGAATTTGCTGTCCTGGTTTACTGACTACCTATCTGGTCGCCACCATTTTGTACAGCTATGTGGGGAAAAGTCTGAGTCAAGAATAATAAAATATGGGGTACCACAAGGATCCATATTAGGCCCTAAACTGTTTTCTATTTACGTTAATGATTTTCCAGAAGCTATTACTAATGGGGAACTGTTTATGTTTGCTGACGATACTACAATTTTTACTATTGGCAAGGACATAGACAGCATTATCCTGGCTCTACAATCAATCTTAGATCAGGTCTATGCTTGGTGTACTTCAAATAGGCTGACTGCCCATGAGACAAAATCTGAAGCTTTACTGTTATCAAAGCATAGTTTTATTGGTCCCTTGCCACTCTTAAAGTATGGGCAGAATATAATCAAGTACAAATCAACATCGCAGTGCCTTGGTCTAACTATTGATCACAAATTATCTTGGAATGATCATATCAAAGCTGTTTGTAACGCATTCAACAAGAAACTTGCTATATTGAAACGGATCAAATTTCTTCCCAAATCCATTTTAGAAACTATTTATTTCAAGACTATTATTCCAAGTGTCCTATATGGGGTTGCAATATGGGGTTCATGCTCCCCAGCCTTGTTGGAGGAAGTAGAACGTATCCATCTAAGAGCTGCAAGGATAATCTACAATCTGCAGAGGGATGCCAGCATAGATGATGTCAAGAAGTTAAAGGGCTGGTCCCCAATCTCATATTTCTACACCAAAAGGATCCTGACTATAACTTATAAATCGTATCATGGACTTAACAATGAGCACCTTAACAACTTAATTGAGAAGACTGACCATAAATACAACTTGAGAAAGTCACTTAATCTTAAAGTTACAAGACCTAAAACTGAAGTTGGAAGACTAACGTTTAAGCACAGAGCTGCAGTAGCTTGGAACTCTCTTCCGGACCATATCAAGGGAGCTACAAGTGTATCATGTTTTAGAAATGAACTAAAGAAAAACAAGAACACCCTAAATATAATAACGTATAATAAGGAATCATGCATGATCGCGAGTAAAAATGATGATTTTGTCTACTTTTAAATTATTTATAAATTCAGTTTAAGATGTTTTAGTCATATCACTAGGATATTAATTGAAATTAACTTTAAATTCTCTATGATTTTATTCATTATATGAATTTTATTAGATATTGCTTATATGTGTTTCGTAATGATAATAGTAAGTTATATATATAATATATTTTTATATTTGTAAATTTTATTAGTATGCAGGTCCACATCAGGACTCTAGTCTTGCCAATTTTATTAACCTGCTTTAACAAATAAACTATGTATGTATGTACGTATGTATGTTCTCCTGATGGTTTGATTGGAAGGAATGGAGTATTTGAAGCTAAATGTCCATATACCCAAAGGAATTCTACAATATCAGAGGGGCTTGAATCAGACAACTTTTCCTATCAAAACTGGATGATGGAACTGTCATTCTCAAGAAGGACCACATTTACTGGCATCAAGTGCAAGGGCAGATGTTTTTGACTGGAAGGATGTTTTGTTATTTTATGGTTTGGAAATTGAAAGACAATATTACACTAACCATCAAGAGAGATGAGAGCTGGAGAGACAATATTGAAATTATGAAGGACTTTTATTTTTCTAAGCTTTTTCCAAAGATCATCGAAGGGGATCTTTGAATACTTTGCTATTCTTTTGAGGTCTATGTGACTTATGGTAGGATCAAGTTGTTTGCCTTTGGCAAGTGGACAAAGTTGATACTTAAATCTAAGACAGGTCCTTAACCCCCTGCCCCACCTTTTTCCCCCTCTGCACAATCACCACCCTTTCAAAATAACTCTTCTATAATGCTAGATTTGCAGTCATTTTACATTTCTACCCTGTATAAGACAGTGTGGTAGTATAGCAAATATATAGAGGATATTAAATGGGTGCACGGAGATACAAAATTTATATTCGAGTGTTGAAAAGATCTCTCACAAGTGAGCGCAGCTCACTCGTGAGAGATTTTCAACACGAGAAGATAAATTTCGTATCTCCGCGCACCCATGTAATATTCTGTTTATTATATAATTATCGATGAAGTATATGTTTTGGCTTTTTCAGGCACTTCTTTCCTTGTATTTTCGAATAGCCATCACAATGGTGTTATCTTCACACGTGGAAATAACATGTTATTTTCACATGTGAAGATATCATTTTTTCAAAATATAGAAAATTAGATATTTCATTGGTAATTATATAATAAATAATAAATGGGAGTATCCCCCCCCCCCCCCCCCCCCCCCCAGGAATTAAATACTATATCAAGTTTACAAGGACACCTGTTTTGCAGTATATGGACTACTCTTTAATATCTTATAAATGCTTTGAATTTGTCTTATCATTCAAGTATTTGATTTATTGAGATACAAATTAAGGTCTTATTGTGATATTTCATTTCAATGTAAATATGAACAAGTTACATTCTTATTTTTATTTTTAATATCAGACATATTTAGTACAATAATTTTAAGTATTTTTGTAAATGACTTGTTATTCAAATCCCTCTGTGCCTTCACATCCTTCTTTGATAAGTGGGAATTGTAAGTTTACTAGGCCGGCACACAATTGGAATATTTCATCAACATAACATCTAAAGTATGATGGTATGAAAGAAAGAATTTTAAAATCCTTAAGTCTGGCATTCGCCCTTTCTACGTGTATTCTACACTTGGAGATTGACTTAGTAGACTTGGCCTCACTCTCAGTAAATTTTCCATTATTAAGAAATGGAGGGATATTAACTGAAACGTCATGAGGAACAATGTCCTTTATTAAAAAACCCTTATCAGCTAATATCAAATCACCTGCTACAAGGTGTCTAAGCAATCCTGACTTTTCCACAATTTCTTTGTCAGAGATGGAACCTGGATACAGTTTGCTCACATGTTATGACTGCATTTGGGGCTACAATTTAAAAGAATTCATACTTCGGTAGCTAGAATAAGTAGCATTTTGATCCTTCATTAGACTTGGAGTTGCTACCTCAATATCAGTGCAATCAATGACTATTCTACAGCTACTAAACTGTGAAAAGGATGATGGTGAGCATGTCTTATTTTTATCTCTTGAAGGGATGCTGGTCATTATATCATTGAATAAAAGACTGTGGAGGACGTGAACAAATGTTAAGATGTTTGATTATTATTGTTGCAATGCTACAGGAAAATAATTGAGCTAAATGAAGATTTGTGTAATTTTGCTTTAACTTCATAAGTGTAATAAAAACCTGATCTTCTAATTTAATAGTATCAACTTTCCAGTTTGAAAAATAATTTGTTATCCTTAAATCTGCCTACATGCCTGACAACTATGTCAAATACTTCTTTTGTAGGAAGACCAGTTTCCATTCGTAACGTCTCGGTATTGATCGAAGATGCAGTGTAATGGTTTCTTCCATAATGGACACTTTCTTTCAGTTTTTGCAGCTCTCTGAGGGCATTATCCAGTTCAACTTGTAAAATAACTTGCTCTGTTGGAGGTTTCTGTGCAGTCTCCTCAGCAGCATTATTAATTGACTCATTTTTTTCCTTTAGAACTCTTACCATATCCTGTACACTAATTGCCGGGTTGTCAATCGATTTCCTTTTTTTAGGGTTGTGTGTTTTCCTTTCTGTGCAGGGAAAAAGTTTCTTTTCATTACGAGCATAAATTTCGGGTCCATTACTCTTGTCTCCATCTACGAAATGGCAACTACAAACTCTAGAATTCTGAGTTGGCTCTCTATCTTGCCTTCTGTAATGAAATAAAAACAACACTTCTTTAGTAAAAATATATTGTAATATATGATGTATTAAAGAATAAATGTTAGGAAATTTTGAGATATTTTTAAACTTAGAAGATCTGACGATCGAGTGAGCATCAACAACTCGTATCGTACTTTACGCACCTTATCAAACGAACCCAACGTTTATACTCTTGAATTTTCGGCAGTGGTGGCTTTCTGACTGGTGATTACAATCAGGAACGAAGAACGAAGCCCATGGTGAACTTGACGTGAACACAATATCCAAAATCACAAAATCAGTCACGCTCTTTGCAATGATGTGATCGCCAAAATCATACGCTTGCGAAGAAAAACTCACCTCATAAGTATAGTTAATCCTTTTCCTTTGAAAATTGATTCCTCTTTTGACAGAAATAATTAAAAAATCCTAGCAATACAAAGGATAAAAGAGCAGCATAAGACGTGTCACGCTATAGACGCCATCTTAAACGGAGTCTTCGCAGTCCACGCTAGTGTTCACTAGCCATCATCTACTTAAACGGAGTTTGTTTAGAGCCGAAAATTTTCGTCGCTAGGCAACGTGACGTCATACTTGAGGACTATTCTACTAACCACAGGCGCAAGCATGGCGGCAGAGTTCGCTCTTGCCGTAGTACAAGAAACTTTAGAGAGTATAGATGCCTGTCAGGATGGTGATTACAGTGGTATTTTGCTTCGATTAGAATATTTAAATCGAATCCTTATAAATAATGAGGAATTGACGGATTCTGTTGTGGCTGGAAAAGGTTCTGCCGTAGCATCTCTATCTAGCGTACAGCTAGGGTGAAGCTCTTGGGCCTATTAGTCTTGAAACACGTCGATTTTCTTCGCTATCTTGCATCTTCATCCCTTGCATAGATGCATCATAGGGCGCTAGGTCTAACACACATACAATTTCGGTTCTACCTACATATGAGCTCATCATACAAACTTACAAGCAAATTATTTTTCGATACATCATTTCAACACCGCCCCCTCCACACGTGCCATCGCCATACGCGGCGTATTTACACTATTCTTCACGCTATTCTTAGATTTAACCCTATAAATCACATATTTCCCCCATTTGCCCTTTACATTATTGATGCTATCAATTTCCTATATCTCTTCCTTTCTATAATATCCGTACGAAACTCATTCTCCTCCATGTCCTGGTGCTCTCTTAATAATCTACCGCATTCCCTCACACTTTTACGCATCAAAAACCCTTTCCCCTTTTCCCTTGCTTGAGTCCGAATACCTGTGTCTTCCATAGGTCTTCGAATTCACCTTCCAAGATTCTATGCTTTAAATTTGCAAAGCATTATGGACAAAAGAGCCTGTCAGAGGCAAATTCCATCAGGTGACCTCCTCCCCTCCCCCTCCCCCATAGGCTTCCCATCTCAAGATCACTGAAGCGTAAACGAAAATATAAAACTCGAGTTGAAAATTTACGAGGTCGAGTTCGAAATATGATGCGGTGAATTTTCAATCCACTGCTTGGAGTTGAAAATTGCGGCATCCGACTTGAGATTTGACGGGGCGAGTAAAAATGTCGCCCATTGATGTAAGATACAAAAGAAGAGTTATAAATTCTCGAACGCTGTATAAACTTGCATGTCGAATTTAAAAGATGAATGTAGAATACAAAACTTGCATGTCGAATTTAAAAGATGAATGTCGAATATAAAACTTGCATGTCAAATTTAAAACATGAATGTAGAATATAAAACTTGAATGCTGAAGTTCAAGACTTGAGCGTAAGATTCAAAACTTGAATGTCGAGTGTAAAATTTGTATGTTGAATTTGAAACTTGAATGTCAAATTCAAGGCACGAATTTTGGCGGGGATCGTACGCCATAGGGTTGACCGTTTCCTCGGTTTCAAAGACTCTAAAAGAATCCAAAGGAGAAGTGGAAATAACTCGCAAAATTTCGAAAAGCATTGACAGAGCTACTAATTTACAATAAAAGCCAAATTGGGCCATACGATTTATAATATGCAGTCCAGCAGTTCGGATTTATGTCATTACGTTTTGCTTTAGCTCGACTAGAAAACTCGCTAAAATAGCTATTACATAATCATAAATGAAATACTGCGAGTATGTATAAGATAATATCAAAAGATATTTTATGTCACATGGATTGTCTTTCTCGATTCGATTCAATGAAAGATCGAGTGCGTAAATTCCTCTAATTTTGAGATAACAGCAAATTTAATGACAGCAGCTGAGTACCATTTTTTTACAACTTTTTATTGGGTCTCAATCAGGAAGGAAAATTACAGAACCAACATGCTACCCAAAACGGAAAGTGCGAACTCAGTAGGTCCCATGCTAGGCATTTCCTTTCGACTAACGATATAAATCAATAGAGAATGATCTTGGAAAATTAATACAGTTATAGATGTAAGAAATTATAACTAGTGAACCGAGAACGGTCAAAAATAATCAATAACAAGGACACTTACGATGACCAAGCCGCATGTCAGACCAACATCAAATGTGTCAAGCAAAGAAAAGTACTTATGCCTTAGAAACAATTTAAATTGAGAGCGACTAGAAAAAACACTAGTTGGCGCCTCTTTACAGACGGTGTTCCAAAGGCAAACCATCCTATTAAAGTAAGATGCTTTAAAAGTAGTGGTTTTACAAAAACATGTTTCAAGAACCATACCAGGATTTTGGGTCAGGAACTGACCATTACAATTACGTGCATGAGAATCAAAAAAATAAATACTGTGGTCTTTATTAAAGCAATGATGTAGCTTTCTAATATTATAAATGCAAAATTATTGTTACTAAAAGCATTCATCAGCTGAACGGTAAATGAAAAATGGAGCCTGCACGCTCGTCACACTCGTTACCAACATTTTTCATTATGCCCGTACGAATTATTCGCGATTGTTATTCGTACGGGAATCGCGGTTCAGCGAATATTTACCAACATTTTTCACTCCCGTACGAATTATTCGCGATTGTTATTCGTACGGGAGTCGATTCAGCGAGTATTTTAACATGCATGATAGCATTGTTTGATTCCTGGTAATGGTGACCATAGCGGTCCTTTCAATGGATGTGAAGAGGTCCCTCACGCTTAGTTGACATCCAGATGGACGTGTAAACCATCTTATCAACTGCTGAACCATATTCTTCCATTAGGTTTCTTTTGAAATATCTTATATTACATTTTGGTCTTCGTTAACCAAAACATGTAACATTTGGGTAAAATACTTCCTTTTGTTCTCTAAATACTGATTGATTTATTAGTTGATTAGTAGCTTCACAAGTCCTTTCCCCGGATGTGAACTTTGTGCTAGCAAAATAAGTAACATATCCATAATTTGGTAAAGGATAAAGAGGTAGATCCAAAGATGGAAAGTTACGATCTGGTTTCTAACGGTAAATCCGAACAATAGTAAAAGGGGTTGGTTTCCCTGTGGTATTTTCACTATCGTCGCACCACGGGTAGTCCATACTTTTAAAAAGTAAAATATAAACGCACACTCTAATTATATGCTTTTGAACAAACATAAAAATCACTACACACGTTTTCTGTTTTTACTTGGATAGCATTGATGCTGGGATACTGTACAGAATATCCATCCCTTTGGCCTAAAGACTTCTTTTTTGCCGTTTGCGGTATCCATGGCAACTGTAGGCCGCTATTTTTCTGTTTTAGCTTATAGCAAGAATACAAGTAAAGAATTGTCCCACGACGTCGTTTTTGATTCCTTGTTTCATAAAAAAAGATAAGTAAAGAGATGATAAGTGAAATAAATTCACAGATTCTCACAGGATACCTCTTGAAGCCGTAATCTCAAAAAAGCCATAATTTTTCAATAATCTTTCAAAATAATTGCATCAAAGTAATTCTTATAGTAATGTTACACTTTTCACTGTGATTTTAAGTCGAAATACTACAATTAAATTTTTTGCTTGTTCCGATACTCCACCCAGGAAAAGTCCGATCCAAAGGGAGAATCCAGATTGGGATTTTCCACAATTTTGGATTTTGAGGCAAACAGAAATAAATTCTAAAAGAGCAAGAGAAATGGAGATAAATGGTGTAATTTGTTTTGTTCTAGTTTTAAAGTAAATAGATTTACGAGCATTTAAAGTTTGGACCCGCAAGCCACTATTAAGCCTATAAATACAACACACCCACCTGCCCAAGGTTCTAGGTACTACAAATTTTGGCCCTTCTGGGGCAAAAAGTTAGCGCTTACTAGCCTTACTTAAAAGCCAATCCTTTCTCCGCTAAATCAGACCAATCATACTAAAATCCAATGCGATGTTCGTTTTATCCGCACTGTGACTTTAATTCGCAGGTGTATCGATAAAACGCTAAAGATAATCCAAATGCGGTTTCTATATGTGGTATATGAATCAATCGTAACATTTTGTTGCATGTTATTGGCGGCGCGCAATCGCAGAATCATACGATATCCCGTTAAACCACGCTATTCTTGCACCTTTAAGATAATTAAACAGGACGTCCGTATCTGGGGTAAATCCAGGCCTACAGTTCAATCCGTTCAGACAAGCTGAAAAGTCGAGCCCGAAAAAAAAGCCTCGACTTTTTCACTGTCACACAGAATGAACTCTTTTGTGATGTTTTAATATTCTTTGAGTTTTAGGGATTTGAAAAGTGCCTCTAAGTACTTTTTCATAGTGAAAATTCAAGATACCGATGAGTACTACAACGCGGGCGGAGAGACATAGTAGTAAAATACAGTAAATGTATGTAATTTGGGCTGTGAGAGGCCCATGAAATGCACTTTACGCCCGTGATATAGCTTTTTTTTTTCAAAACACACTATTTAATCACAAACAAAGCCCTGCTATTCTTTATCATTCCAGTTTGTTGTATGACGAAGCAATCGTAGACGAACCCGAGGCTAATGAGGAAGGATTTCTAACCTCTAAACTCATCATAGACGAAGCGACGAACAAGTTTAAGACAAATTTGGGGACATTTTATCTCAATAATAGACATTCATGTGCGAAGTTAAATCAATGATAAAAGGTGAAAAATATATCCGAATTTTGTAAAATAGGTGTGTAACCACAGATAAACCAATGAATTGAGTTTGTTTGGTGCTCATTCTTGAAAAAAGGATACTCTTGCAAAGCTTATGTTTACTTATTTTGCAATTTCGAACGAGCAAAAATCAAACATTGTGCACGGTCAAGACCGGTTCAACATCAAAAGCGAACAAAGACAGATAACAATAGGTTTCCTAACCATTCCCCTCTATTAACTATGGTTTGAGCTAGGAACTTCATGGGTGATTAAATTACCGTACGAATAGTGACTTCTTCGTATGAAAGTGCTGTTTTTCACTTACAATCGTTTAGCATAACTATACATTGAGGTCATGCATTTCGTAAATAACCATCAAAGTTTTACCCCGAAATCTTCGATAAAGTATTTTCTTTAGATATAGCTCTTTCCTCACGTCCAAAGCTTTATTCATTAAGAAAGGTTTAAATTCATTATAAGTATTTTACACGAGTTTGTTTGTTTGTCAAGGTTTGATTGAAGCCAGCATACAGACTAATTAAAAACAAGTTTGTAAAGTGTTATACGTTTATCCGGTTTAATTGAGAGTATTGAAATCCGCCAATGAAAAGAGTTATCGCTCATTCAAGGATAACAAAAGGACGGTATCTTCTAAGAAAATTTTTTTTGGCTGTGACAAAAGTTATAGACGACCAAAGAAGAAGATAGTAGCTTCTGATACGAGTTAGACGTTAGAAAAAAGTGTGCTGTCTAACATGGAAAAGTCCAAGGCTTCACGACGAAAGTCTCGCCCGGTTAGTGAGTTGATAACTCTTTTTGATCACCAGCAAGCAGAAGAAACTAAAGGCGAACAATGGAAAAGTGAGAATGCTTTGAATTTGATAAAATCACCAAAAACTCATGACAAAGAAAAACCCACAAAAGAGTCGAATCTCTTTGGGAATTCGGTGATGTCAAAGTCTTCAGATTCTGTGTTCAACTCTGACTTATCAGCTGAGAATGACAAGAAACTCGCTCGTGGTGAAGCGCTTGGAAAAACGAGTATAATACTTACTCTAAGACCTCAGTCAGGAACAGAAAAGACCAAGGTATCGATTTCTTCCATTGAACCCAATAACAAGAACAAAAAATCAAAGAAAAAGCTAGAAGAAAAGGAAGACAGCCCGATGGAAGTCCCGAACGTTTTACAGGAAGAGATGCAAGGAAACGACAAAACAGAGGATGATGTTCATGAAGACGAAGCCGTCGAAAACGATGAAAGTTGTAATCGCAAAAAATATCCATTGGACGACTCACTTGCTGTGTTACGACGGGAAATGGTGAGATATTTAGAGGCTTTTCAGTCTTCAGAACTTATTGAGTTTTTAAAAATATTTGTTTGGTTCCCTCGCGCGTTTTTTCATTCTGTTTTTATCACGAGCCGAATTGAAGTTCTACTGTTTGTTTGTTTTCTTCTTTCGTAAAGGTGATCACATCTAAGAAATTTTTGCAGAGCTTTAATCCCCTGAAGATTAAAACTGCCTGCAATCTATTATCCACTCAAAGTCCTGAGCTCAGCAATCTTCAAAAAAACTGAAACTTAACAGAGTTTAAAAGTGTCTTTGTTTTATTTCTGCGTGGACTTTGTCAAGCAAATCATCTACATCGAAACCTCTTTTACTCCGACGAATGACTAGCGTGTGAAACGTCAGTAAGTTTTTTCATCTTTTTCACGGTGTATGATTTACCTTTTTATCATTACTGTTGCATCAAAACTAACACATTGACATTTCCTTCCGATTCAATACTCTAAGTTTGAATCTTCTAATACATGGTAATATTCACGTATGTTCTGTTTTGATTGTCAATTATTCGCAAATAGTTTTACCCCCTCTATTAGTTATTTTACTCCGACGAAGGACTAGCGTCCGAAACGTCAGTAAGTTTTTTCATCTTTTCTCGGTGTATAATTTACCTTTTTATCATTACTGTTTATTAGTTAACGCTGACAAATGTTACATTCAAAAGTCTTTGCCAGTTATCTCAAATAATTCATAATTTCTAAGTAATTTCATACATGCCTTTTATCAATATTATCAAAATATCATTTGTGGTTCTTTTTGTTTTTGTTTTTTCACGTAATCTTGCGCATTTAGCCATCATCACTCGTATATCTTGCTTATGTGTTTTCAATTTTCCAGAATCACTCGCATTGACGCATTTCCTGTTATGAAGGTCCACTCGTTTATTCAGATACTTTTTTAGATCCTTGCTTTTATTTACATTTCCGTCATGTTTCTTCAAAACAAGTTTTTTATTCCAAGTTTTTAACAAAGTTTTTTAACAATTTATAAACATTTTAGATTCGTTTATTTCCCTGTTTTTCAAATTGTTCATTGAAAACTTGACAGTTTTCAAAGATAACCCAGGTCTGAGAGACAATTTCAAATAAATCTCTATGAGGTCCCATTCCTGCATAGCTGGAACACTTTAGGAAAACTTCAAAGGAGTGGATGCCGCTCACTTTCGTGACAACTCTTATGAACTTGAATTGCACAAAAGCTATATAGTTATTCTTATAATTCCGTTAAATTCTTCAAAAAATAGGATTCGTCATAATTGATGCAAAGGCTAGTTTTCTTGTGATCAATAAAATCAAGTAATTTTAACCATTTTAACGTATTTCAAATTTAAATTCGATGAAAGAAGTGTTTATGAGAGAAAGAACAAAGAGCCGTCAACAGCCTTTTGTCAGAGGTGAGACGCCTTGCAATTAAAGAAATGATAAATTATCAATAAATGAATAAGTAAATATTCAGTTTTAACTTCAACATTCACTCCGTTGCCACCGCGAACTATGCCTTAGATATTGAGTACTTTTGCAACCCTCGTTTTTCTTTTCAACGGCATAAAAATCGTCAAGTTAAGAATTAAAGTCGTTTTAATAATCGTTTGTTTACTCTTAAATGTAAAAGCCGGATTATTCAAACAAGCGCACATGCATGCCAAGGATGTTACACATCTTTCCCACAATTATTTTACACAGTTATCATTGTATTGTATTCCCGCCAATTTTTATATCATTATTTAACTAAGACAAGTTGCATCAATATTTGATAATGATTTTTCTATAGAAATTGTTTTCTAAGTTAAACTTTTATGGTTAAAATATTTCAAAAATGTTGAAAATCTTCTATATATATACTTAGCAGTTTTGTCGACTATTACGCATGCGTGGATGAAGTCGTTGAAAGTTAATCGTACCTGACGTGTATTTTTTCCGTTGCATCATAGTTATCAACTATGGTTGCATGTATATATCTTGAATACACTTCTAAAAAACAAAAACTTGACGTCAAACTTACGTAATTTCCTTTCAGTTCATTTATTTATTTTAACCAGCTAAGCATTTAGATCAAAAATATTGCTTTTCCCTTGAACGAAAAGACTATTCAATAGTCAATAATTTTTGTCGATGCTGGTTTTTCTAGTCTGCAATGCGCGCGCTATATCATTACTTATCTAATCAAAATCTTAATAGATGATTACGGCCACGTTTTTTAAAGTCATGTACAAAGTCTGCTCTATCGACAACAAAATGTTTACAGTTCCTTCTAATTTTCACACTATTTCCTTATTTTCGACAGCATTCACTTCGCAAACAAGATGTAGAGCTTATGACCCAGTTGTTGGCTCTCAACTCAAGCATTCAGAAATTCAAAAGCAGCTCAAGCTCAATCTCCATGTCGAATTTTTCCGACATTTCCGACGCAGAAACAGATATCACTGAAATCGAAGCAAAACCCTCCATTGCGCATGCGTGCCACCAGCGCGAGAGTTCAGGGTCGGACGCCAGTGACTTTGAGTCACGTGGGTACGAAAAACATGGCCGATCTTCCAAGTACACGAATGTCAAACGTGACAGCAATGGCTCGGATATAAGCGGTTACTATAGCAATGCTTCCCCGTATGGAAGCAATCGATCGCTCAATGGATATGACGTCAACGGAAGTGATTACCCGTCCACCTCGATTGTCATCGGTGATGATCTTAGAGCCCAGCAGGTCGTTCACAGAAGACAAAAACAATGGTGGAACCAAAATGTTGTGACGGGCAACGCTAGATCAGGAAGTGACTCGACACTTAGCCAATGTTTTCCAGAGACTGGGGGAGCTACATTATACCCTGCAGTCCAGTCCAGAAACTTCTTTCCTGGAGACGAACGAGTCAAAAGGATAAGTCTTCAACAGAAAAGAATCAACAACCGCAGACACTCGGCCATGGGACCTCAGTCCCTTACCACGAGCCTTACACGAAGTGAAAGTGACCAGTCTATCAACGGATGTGACGTAACGAGTAATCCTATTTCTGGTAGTCTTCAGAAATGGCAGCGTTCGCGAAGCAGTTGCGCCTTGAATAGAGGATATGGAGCATCCTCACCGGTACAGAACACGATCAAAGTAGACCTCCGTCACAACCCACCAATGCCAGGTACAGCTATAGAGCTAGTACTACCGATACAGCCTTTAGCACCGACTAGACGAAATTCCGCAGTGCGCATGGCTGAAAGAAAACCACTGACCAAGCTCAATACTTTAAGCAAACGGCAGAGTATGATTTGGTGACTAGCCGGCCGCAGGTGTCCAGAGAGACTGGACAGAACATTGAACTAACAGGCATCAATACTGAACTCGTTCAGCTCATTAAATTTCTGGGAAAATAAGATATATATCCGCAGTTTTTTTCTACTCTGTTTCGAACATCAGCACTCATAACTTCGTATTTTGATTAGATAAATCAAATTTAAAAACGTATTAGAAAAAATTAAAGTATATATGAAAGTATGCGGTGACATATACTGCTTGGTGTCTTGTGGGAAAAAAAAAGAAAAGACTTGTCCCTAGCAGTAGGGTCTCTCTACCTTCATGTAGATATGTCCTTATTTGAGCAACATTTCCTGACCGTTCTGTCATGTGTTTATGACGACGACAAAGGCTGTGGTGCCTGCTATACATTAGACTATCATTTCACGAGCTAAGATCGCAGTTACTCTACCGTATCCGTAAAATTGAGCGAGAGGTTTTTCGTATGAGTGGGAAACATACAGTACTGACATGCCGTAACACTGAAATGGCTTCCTATTGTCTATTATTATTCAACCAATCACATCGCATAACTACGCCTACGGTAAGGTACAGTTCGGCTACAGCACGGCTACGAGTTTTCGGTATCTTTTCCAACTCATACGAAAACCGCTCTTACTAAAAGACTCATTTACGAGTTTCTTTCAATGACGACTAACTCATGCATTTATTCTTAAAGTTCATGTTCAAGTTAGGAATAAGTTGTTTCGTTGACCTCCGTTCATTTCAACGGTAAACGATAAACGAACGTAGAAATTTGAGAAGACAAGAAGATTTTAGCGGTCAACGCGAATCACCATGGCAACGACGCGTTTACAAATAATTTTTGAGCCGGGATTCAAAGCAATTATTAGTCTTGGTTCATGTCTAATTGTAAACCTCCGAACTGGAGTCTGTAACAGCATTTTGCTAAAATAAGCTAGCTACGAAATATAAATTACAAAAACTATGGCAAAATCAAGTTTTTATTCATGAAATTAAAAAGAATAATGAAATAAAGTGTCATCTAGTTTGCGTACAGCAAAAATAGATTGGAAATGTATTTTTCGTGTTTCTCCTATATTCCTTACGTATCAAAATAATTATGCAAATTACCGTAATAAAAATTATTTTTTTATTTTCGATGATTCAGATTCAATGAAATAAAATAAATTTAAAATAATTGTTTTGTACTGTTATTAACTTTTTTGCTGAATAGTTTTTATCGCGATTCTTGTCTTTCATGTTTCATATTTTACTTTCTTTCGCTTTTACATTTTTTCTTTATTTTTTATCTGTTTCTTTATTCTTTTTCTCTGCATTTTTATCGTATAGTTTGCGCGCTCGCTTCTGTCCAAAACAAGTTTATTTCAGTTTATTTCCCTTTCAATTTTTGTTTCATTTTCCTTTTCTATCTTAATCTCTTTAGCTTTTACATTTTTTCTTTATTTCTTCTCAGTTTCGTTAACCTTTTTCTCTGCATTCATCGTCTAGTTTGCGCGCTCGCTTCTGTCAAAACAAGTTTGGTATGCCACCTTCTATCTGTATACGTGCACAAGAAATATGTTTGCACATTCTGACGTCATTACTGTTCGATATAATGTTTACTTGCAGTCGTTATTATTGACAAACGGCACATTTATTGACGCTACTGCAAAGCAGCCATCGACAGCTTGGATCAAAATACAAAAGTCAAGCTGCCTGGTTTCATAATCAACTCGACCAACGCCGGATTTTGACACCTAAAAGTTAGTTAACAGAATTTGTGTCTAAAAGAGATGTAAAGTTGTCTAAAGTTAGACTAACTGTTCAACTAAATCCTGAATAAGTATTTTATTCCAACATTCAAAGGAAAGACAAGAGGCCGAGAGACTAAGAGAAGTGAATTAGAGTAAGTAGTGGTTTTTAAGCCTTCCTTCACCATTCCTCGCTATGTTAATTGCCAAAACCGCTTTAAAACTTTGTTTTATTGACTTTGTTTGAAGCTCTTTAATTTCCTTTTACAAAGAATTATCGAGACTTTGAGCCAGAAAGTTTAAGAGTTTAAAATGATTTGAAGAATAGGTGCATTCAAAGTCACTCAACTCAAAGTGTGTGATAATATCAATTCAAGAAACATTTTAAATGACCTCAGTGAAAACAAAAATCTATTGAGTTTGACGAACTCACTGGTCAAATGATGTGTAGTAATCGATACGAGGTGCGATCTGCGAAGAAAACTACAAAAACTAGAAAACTGAGTTGGTTAGAACCAGAGTTTTTCCTTGCTCTTATTCTCGCCATCGATTTATCCATGCAAACGATTGATGCCGGGCACATGGAGAAAGTTAAGGGAATGCCTTTGCCGGACTGCCTGATACACCGCCTTCACCGAGCTTAAGACTGATTTTTAGTGCCTTAATAATTAGATATATCAGCTCTTAAAGACGTAGTTAACACTGATCATAGAATCAACCGCAACGGAATCAACCCACGGAACTTAACGTGAAATATATACGACCTTCTTTGTATAAGAAAATTCTACAGGTCAATGAGTTGGCTTTCTTGCGCAAAGAAGGTCGTATTTTCACGTTAAGTTCCTTCTATCATTTATCCTGTGGATGCTAAATGAAGTGCTAAACGTGTTCGATCTTTCCCTGTGACCAAAGTCAACTAACTACTGTGGTATTGAATCTATTCTTTGTTTGTTTGACAACCTTTCAATGAAACAAACTTTTCATGTTAAGTAAAGTCGACGGACACATGGAAGGTTGATGTCTTTGTCAGTTCAAATCGATTATAA
This sequence comes from Actinia tenebrosa, assembly GCF_029948245.1. NCBI lineage: Eukaryota > Metazoa > Cnidaria > Anthozoa > Actiniaria > Actiniidae > Actinia > Actinia tenebrosa. The sequence goes on from NW_028292578.1 coordinate 16,731,951, forward strand.
AAGCGTCCTGAGCTCTTCAAGCCTCGATAATCGTTAATATTATCCGTTAGATCATTGATAAAGTCCTAAGAAGATCATTGGTGTAATGACTCAAGATCCAACCGACTTCAAACGAGCCCGTTTTGCAAACATTAATATGAAATCAATTCCTCGGCTAATTAAACCTTCATATTTTATCAATACCTTGAACTACCGCCTCTGCTGGGCTGATAAAAGCCAGGGCAAGGCTAACTCACAGTGGAACCCTGAAACAACCTCTGGGCTGATAAAAGCCAGGGCACGGCTAACTCACAGATAGATCCCGGCATGAAACAATCTATGGGATGATAAAAGGCAGGGCACGGCTAATTCACAGACGGAACCCTGAAACAACCTCTGGGTGGAACCCTGAAACAACCTCTGGGCTGATAAAAGCCAGGGCAAGGCTAACTCACAGTTGGAACCCTGAAACAACCTCTGGGCTGATAAAAGCCAGGGCACGGCTAACTCACAGATAGATCCCGGCATGAAACAATCTATGGGATGATAAAAGGCAGGGCACGGCTAATTCACAGACGGAACCCTGAAACAACCTCTGGGTGGAACCCTGAAACAACCTCTGGGCTGATAAAAGCCAGGGCACGGCTAACTCACAGTTGGAACCCTGAAACAACTTCTGGGCTGATCTAAGTCAGGACAAGGCTAACTCACAGATAGATCCCTGAAACAATCTATGGGCTGATAAAAGGCAGGGCACGGCTTAATCACAGATAGATCCCTGAAACAATCTATGGGCTGATAAAAGCCAGGGCACGGCTAACTCACAGTTGGAACCCTGAAACAACCACTGGGCTGAACAAAGTCAGGGCACGGCTAAATCACAGATAGATCCCTGAAACAATCTATGGGCTGATAAAAGGCAGGGCACGGCTTAATCACAGATAGATCCCTGAAACAACCTCTGGGCTGATAGAAGTCATGGCACGGCTAATTCACAGATGGAACCCTGAAACAACCTCTGGGTTGATAGAAGTCATGGCACGGCTAACCCCCAGAACAAATCGTGTTAGGTTTTGCGGACGAAGGCCGGAAAACAAGAACTTGGGGGAAAATCGAATCAAGGCGGTAGAGGCCTGACATCTCTTTTCATCATTTTTATCCACGGTTTTCCACTTACATTTAAGCTAATTTTGTATGTCTTATTCTTTTATTGCTGATTAAAATCTGAAGCCCGCAAAACAAGAGTAAAAGTTGATGGCAACATTCAAGATATCACGAACTAGTCAGGAACTATTATCCCTCCTATGGCTGGTAGTACAAGTAACAACTACCCCTACCCCACCCCTGATTATGGCGGACCAGATCACGCTAACGAAATCGTTGATGAAGAATACCGCTTGGTTAAATCCCACGGCATCGTTTTACGCTCCTGATGTTTCCTCAAGTGTGCACGTGGTTACCAAAACAGGTAAGGTCGAGAAGAGTTTGATTTGCTTACTGAGGTTGAAGCATTGTTATAGGAACGAAGACTTGGATTGCATGGCTTTTTTGCAGCTAGGCCTAAGGGTCCTTTTTTGGCCTTTTTCCAGGGTTTTTTTGATGTTTCGTTAAAACAATTTTCTCTCCTTCCTTTCCTTAACGGTCTCTTCCGCGGTGCTCTTCTCTGCCTTTTTTCCATTCTTCAACTTTCACTCTCACCAACAACTAACATAATTTTCGCTCTTGCCTTTCCTTCTCTTCTCCACTTTCCTGTTCCTTCTCTTCTCTTCATTATTTTCACTGAAAGCTTCTCCTGTTTACTCCATTTTCAAACAGGTTGTGGCGGCAACATAACTTCACCAGCAGGAGAACTAACACATTCCAGTTATCCACTCGACATCCAGGGTACAGTGCGATGTACTTGGAAAATCTCCCTCGAACAAGGAACACAAGTATCACTATTATTCAACTTCCTTTCACTCGATGCTAGTCTTGGTTGTACGAAGGATTCCTTAGAGATCTGGGATGGCGAGGGAAGCTCAAAGACTTCGTTGAAAAGATATTGTGGTAGTCTTGAAAAACCCGAGAGGTTGGTGTCGAAGACGAACCAAGTTGACGTTGTGTTGCAATCAAATTCGTCGTCGTCTGGTAGAGGTTTTCTTGTCACTTATATGAATTTCACAGGTATAGTAGGTCCATATATCACCACACCACTTGGTTTGCAAACATGGATGGTTTAAAAAAGCCAGTGTCTCTTCCATTACAAAACATTGCAATTTTTGCAACAATTTGCTACCTTTTTTAGGCTGCAGTCAAAATGTCACAAGCCTCACTGGTTTGATACAGACACCCCACTACCCTGAAGATTATCCAAATAACATCCAATGCACATACTCCATAAGGGTACCAACTGACTATCAAATAGCGCTTTCGCTGGAATTCCTCGATCTGGCATATTCGGCTGGCTGCGGCCAAGATGTCCTTGAGATTTGGGACGAAGAGGACGAATCCTCTGTCCCTATTGGTCGGTACTGCGGATATCTGTTTGGCCAATGGGTGCGCTCCAAAGGCAGTGATTTGACACTAAAGTTCAAGTCTGATACTTCGAAAACTCGTCGTGGGTTTCAGCTTAAATACTACGCAATCAAATCAGGTACATACCTGCTAATTTTCAAATGCTATTAGCCAGAGCGGAATTCAATTATTACGGATATTTCTTTGTTGTATCTACAGTTTGTAATTCTACCCACAATGCAACACAAGGGTCAATCGCTTCACCTGAACAAGCAAACTCCACTTGCTATTGGACAATCAACAGCCAACCAGGACACGTGATATCCCTGCGCTTTGTTCGGTTTTTCCTCAAGTATTCAGAAGGGTGCACACTTGATTACCTCGTGATCAGAGAAGGAGAGTACGTGATTGCTCGATATTGTGGCTATCAAAAAGGGGAATTTCTCTACTCGAAGACCAATTCCATCACCTTGGAATATGTGGCTAAAAGTGTCGCCGATGAAGTCGGGTTTCAAATTCAGTACGAAGCTCTTGTCCCTCCAGGTCAGTATGGATCATGAATATATTTTATCAGAAGCATAGAATTTGTTGTGATGCAAATAGACGCCTTTACATTGAGCACATTACTTTAACACTACAAAATTCTTCTGATTAACCTTCTTATTTAAGGTTTCATCTTCTATAATATCATGTACAGTTCTCAATTAACGAAGATAATTGATACTCATTGGGGTGAGAATTAATCAGAGATGGGAAAACATCCCATAGAAAATAAAAGGAGTTCACTCGGTTGGCACTTACAGAATGGGACACCACTTTTGAGAATCCTGCAAAGTTTCCTTCCCAGTCTCTTACTCCCTCTCTCTCCTTCCCTTAGTAAGGATCATAGCTACAAAATCACTCAAAAACATTCTATTTAGGCACAAGGCGTTCCAACAATAGCTTCACTCATGACTTTATCCTTCGGAGACTACCAAGTTACTATACTTACTATACTCACACTATACTATAATCTATGTTTCAAGCTTGAACAATTTTTTCATTGCAGACTGCGGTGGGTATTTGAATAGTTCAAGAGGCTCTTTCCAGTCTCCTCTCTTCCCAGACAACTATCCAGGGAACGTGGGATGCGCATGGCAAATAGAGCAGTTACCTGGTCAAGTGATCGATCTCGTGTTGGACGACTTTGACCTCGAGTTCTCGATCAATTGCACGAAAGACTATCTCGAGGTGTTTGACGGTCCAGACAATGTTTCTGTATCCCTTGGGAGGTACTGTGGGGCTAAAAGACCCGATAGTCACGTGACGTCTTCTGGTAACATGGTATTCGTGGTGTTCGTAGCTGATGGTAGTAGATCAAGTAAAGGGTTTACTGTCAGCTATACAGGCATCAAATCAGGTGGGTATGTTTAGATGACATTAGGCCTGATTGACAGAACAACTGACAATAAACTGATCCACCACCCCGAACGACCGACTGACGAGTTGACTGACCGACTGACTGACTGAACGACCTACCGACTAACTGTCGACTGAATGCAAAGCTAACTCATCGACCGTTTGACTGAACGACTGACCGAACGACCGACCGATCGACTTAGTGACTGACAAGTCGACGGACTGTCCAACCAATAGTCAAAATGACTCACTCACTCACTCACTTCCATCGTCATTAAAACGGTTTCTCTTCGATTTCCAGATTGTCCACAAAACCTTACAAACACCACTGGAAAGTTCGAGTCTCCGAACTATCCCGATTTTTACCCGAAAAACTACGACTGTTACTGGCAGATCTCGTATGCTCTCGGCTATCAGATCTACCTTACGTTCAAATACTTTGACCTAGAGTATACACCAAATTGTATGGGAGATTACGTTGAGATCCAAGACGGTACTTTTGAGAACGCCACCTCGAGGGGAAAGTTCTGTGGGTACCTGGTTAAGAGGTATCCTCTGGTATCGATCAAGAATAATTTACTTATCAAGTTTCATACAGACGATGAGCGTGCGAGCAGAGGTTTTGCGTTCACGTACGAAGTTGATGGTACAGGTAACTGAATGACCACATAACAGAGGCAGAGGGGAGGGGAGGGGGCGGGTGGCAGGTGAAAATTTGAAATGTCCAGAATAATTCTTAACACCCCCCTTAAAGTCAAGCAAAAAATACGATCCCCCCCTAAACAAGGCTTGTAGCTTCTTCCAAAAATTGTCCATCCCCCTATTTTTCTGATAAAACATTGTCCATTCCCCCCTTGTTCCTACCTAAAGTTTCCCGATCCTCTCTCAATTTCACCTGCCCCCACCCCCCTCTATTGTCATTAATTGACTTTCATTGTCTCTTCTAGACTACCCACCCCCACCGCGCACCCCAACGTCAAATGAAATCAAACAAGCCGTCGAAATGGTGTTTTACAACCTGACCACCTCCGAGGTGAGAAAATCTAAACGAAAGGACGACAATGCGACTGTATATGATAAACGTTAACAAGGGCCTTCTGCCAAATACCAAATACTGAAAAAATACTCATCAGTCAATAGGGTAGGGTAGAATAGATTAGAGTCGGGTACAGGGCAGAGTACGGCAGATCAGTATAGGTAGGGAAGGGCACGTAGTGTAGGTAGGGCAGGGTAGTGTAGATTTGGGTAAGTTAGAATAAGGGAGGGTAGGGTAGGCACTACGGGAAGGGCAGGGTAGGTTAGTGTAGGTCAGAATAAGGTAGGGCAAGGTAGTGTAGAATATGGTAGGATAAAATAAAGCAAGGAAAGACGGGCAGGGCAGGGCAAGGCATGGTAGGTTAGGGTAGGGCAGGGTAAGGTAGGGCAAGGTAGTATAGAATAAAATAAAATAAAGCAAGGAAGGTAGGTAGGGTAGGGCAGGGCAGAGTAACGATGATGCTTGCATGTAAAAAGTGTTATTATTTTGTGTTCGTAGTGGATAACAAACATGGATGTTGCGTTCAAGAAACTGATAGCAAATGCCACCATCCTATACTGCAGTGACAATATGGCCGAATGTAATCTCGTCAGTGAAAGAAAAAGACGGTATTTTTATGTTTGTGAAAGCTGTTTGTGAGTGCAAGTAGGATCTGAGATCGAGACTGCTGCTCTAAGGCTAGGGATTGGCAGAATAATCATTCTTTTTTAAGCTCTTTTAAATTTTACAAACCAAATACTGTACAGAGGAAAAGAAAAACCAACAAACGATTGAATACAGCCCGAGGAAAGAATAACTACAAACCCAGTCGATCAAAATTAATAAATAAAGAATAATAATTGATTAAACTCCCAACGGTCTGACACAGTAAATGTTTAGCAAGTATACATGTGAAGGTTGCAAAAACGTAAAAGCCCTCTAAAAAGGACATTTCACGTATATATTTTTAGGAGATCAATAGAAAACATGTTCAAAGAAGAGCATATTCACCTCGTTCCTGGCTTTCCATCTTCTGGTGGAGATTTCACTCTTGTTGTCGTCTTCTATACTTTGTACCCGCTGGGAATAAATGTAGACCGAACATGGAACTCTAGTGCTGTCCCTCAGGTGAGGATATCACAGTAACTTTTAGATATAGCTAGTTTACTTGTAGTCCAACTATTGTCGAGTCCCTCCCCGCTTTGCTTTGTGAGTGAGCTGATAAATCTCATTACAATGCGTGTTTATGTTGAATCACTCATCCGTGTTCCATGTTGAAAATGAGAAAATGACGCGGATGAAATTACTTTTGTTCAATAATTTTTGTTACACATTCCAAGTAAAGAATGCGGAGAACATGGCGACCAGTTCGTTTAACGTTGCACTGATTATCCTCGTGTTCACGTGGGTGGAAACATGAAAGCGTTTTCATGCGTATGGAATGCTTGTCAGTCCAGAACTACAATACTGAGTTATCTAAATTGGTCACCATATTTCGATTTGATTCATCTTTTTTCGATTAAAAAAATTGTGTAATTTATTGGTACGATAAAGTGCTGTTGTTTAATATACTGTTTGTCGTGTGTTGCAGTTTTCTTTGTTTATTGTTCAACTGTTGTTGTGGTCTTTGTTGTTTATTGTCGTTGTTTGTTCGGAGTCGTTGTTTGCTTGTTTGTTTATTGATATTGTTGTGTATAAAGCGTTTTCACTCACTGTTATATGTGTGCCTAAACAAATTTCTTTACTCCTATTCACTTCAATATTCCAGAATGCTCTTGTGAACGCAGTCAGGTCCTCTCAAGACCACATCAGCTCAACATTTGGTGCGTCAATCAAGTCCATTAAACCTTACAACCAAACTTCAACCTCTTCTCCTCCAGCCGTAAAAGGAAAGAACAATCTTATTATTGGTTTGTCTGTTGGCTGCACATTTGTGCTCTTGTTTGTAATCATCGTCATCTCATGCTTCTTTTGGTACGTAAGGTCTAACTGTGGCTAACACTTTTTAGTATTGTTTGGCTTCATTAACTTTTCCCAAATAAAATTGTTGTTCGCGTGGCGATCAACTCCATAATCATATTTAGTAAGCTTACCTTATTTGGAAGTGAACATAGATTTCTTTTTGGTGGTTTTTCCGCCATTCAAAGCTTTAAAATATCGTAAATATTGATAAAAACTTCAGATATTATAGTGAAGAAACACTCGAAATTGTCAAGCATGTTGAATTTGGCTTAGAGATCTGGCCTTTGACAAAGGAAGCCCAAGATGTTAAAATCCAAAAGGAACCTGCACGAACGATCGACAATCATTTCAACAATATAGGTTTGATATACCTTGTCTCCTCTAGTGTGGAAGATTACGTTTATTCGCTGAATCACAAGTTTTTAGTAGCATTCTTGCTGGTTGTACAGTGTTTGACTACCATTTGGAGCAGATCTGATGAGATTGATGAAGACTTCTCTCAGCTAATTTATACACAGCAATTATTATTTTTCTTTCACATGAAAGTTCACAAATACAATAATAAACGTTTGAAGTTTATCGAGGCAAAGCTAAAAATCACTATACTTGATTGCCCTCACATTTACCACGTTTCTCTTATATTAAATCGACAAAACAACGAGGTAAAACTTTGACTTTTTTTGTAGCGAGAATGTAGGGAAAAGGGTGAAGGATGCGTGAACCGACGAACAGTACTATGAACTTCCACTACTCTTAACCAATCAAAAAACTGACATTCTGAAAATGTGTGGTCAAAATATAATATTTATTTTATTCAATTAGGCGCAAGAAGAATCATGGGAAATTCATCGTAAAACGCTGCGTAACGCCAATCGAGTTCGTTGACGAAAAAGACGAAATAGAGCTTAAGAAATCCAAAAATCCTACGCCAGCCAGACGAAGAGCTTCTACACTAAAAGTCGTAGACTTGGATGGGAATATTAACTAACAATTGCAACATCAATAGACCTCTTTACTTTCGTATGTTAATTGCCCATTTTAGATCACATGAAATTCCCTTGAGAATTGTTCTTTTATGACAAACATATTTAAAAAATTACTTTAAAGAATCCGACTACCAAGAGTGGCATCACGTGGACTGAAATGTGTAACAAACAACGTAGATAAAGAGTTTTATTACATTAAACCACGAAGAGCGAAAATAGTTATTAGTATATCTTGTAACCATATTTGACACAGTATATAGAGATTATCACGTTAAGAACTTGATATCGTTTTTATTCACGAGTTTTTCTCTATCATATCGCGAACGAGCGATATGATACGGAAAAACGAGTGAATAAAAACGATATCCAGTTCTTAATATGTAATAATTTGTTTATTACACATTTAAGGTCGATAAAATGAAAAACATTCCAGTTCCCAGTTTACCGTGAAGTGATATCGTATCACTTCACTGATATGGTTTTTATTCACGGCTTTATTACACGGATATCGACCCTAAATGTGTAATAAAGTAATATATTTAACCCGTGAAATAATGTATTTGTGAATATATCTAATACTATAGTCAAATAGAGTGGTTTTTATAAACCCGTGAAGTACACTTTAGCGGCTTATTCAGTAATATTACTCTAATTCTTTTATTTTCTATTGTGTTTAACCGACTTTTTAAAACCTCATTAATAATTCATGAAGGAACCACTATAGAAATCATGACCGTGAAGGAGGTTTTATATCTGATATAGATTCGTCTTCATTTGCATAAACTTTAACTTGGATTTTCTCTTTCAAACTTGGTTCATTTCGTAAAGAATTCGGTACAATATGAGAACTTACATCATGAGTTTTTTAAGCCGTTCAATAAACTCGCAGATCGTGTTTTATCGGGTATAAAACCACTCGGGTACGCCTCGTGTTTTATACCCGATAAAACACTCCTGTTCGTTTACATATAGTGAGTAGCTAACACAATAAAATATACAGAAAAAGACAAAGTTTAAATACTTAGATTGGTGGGGATATAAGTGCCTTCATTGCTATAATTTTTTTGCAAGTATCTAGCCCAAAAAATTACGAAGTATAAAAAAAAGACGAAGTTATGTGTTTTTTTCATGGTTAAATGATGCTGCCTATAAATATGAGAGTATGTGGAACGCGTGGCACTAATGAAATAGTTGAAGATATAGAAATATAGGTAAGTATGTACTGCTTGGGAACGAGGTTATTCCGGGCGAAAGCCCTTGAAATCAAATTCGGAAACATTTGATTTCCGACCTCGCTGGGATTCGAACCCAAGACCTTCGGAATCGTACTACCGATGCTCTACCAGCTGAGCTAGGGGTCAGACTGAGAACAGGCCTCTTATCTGTCTATAAATACTATTCTACAAGGCAAATATCTTATTGTTTATCATATATACTTGCTCACTTGCTCTTGAACGTTCTATCTGATACAATCTTTTTCTTGCACTTCACTTCCTGTGCTGTAAGAGAGGCTTTCTTGCTCGCCAGCATAAGCTAATAATGGTCGACGGTTATCATTGTCGCTGTTTATGGCCAATGCTCGCACTTTGCCTCTTGATCTGAGCACGAAGAATCGTAACACGATCACAAATACCCGAGTGATTTGGGAGAGCAGGGTTAACAGAATTAGTAATACAAAAATGAGTGGTAGAGCTCCCAGTAATGCTACTTCAAATAGCTGTAGACCTTTTATCTGTGCTTCAATTGGACCAGTTGGTGTCACGCCAACAGTATGAAGTACAGATTTACAAAGATTTATAATCGCCAAGGCAACGTGCATGGATAACATGATGACGCCAAAAAGGTGTGCTTTTTGATCTTTGTACGGTCTGACTACAATATTATGGACAAGAATGACGATGCAAACAGCTGTCATAAGGAGCATTTGCAGCATTGGGGTTGATATGAATGAATACAGGCACAGAAAAACCAAACGGCGACCAATAAGAATGCTTTCCCAGTAAGAGGCTCCTCTTGATTGGCTGTCTGGAGGTCTGAACGGTCCTTGTAGAACCCCAAGTAGAGCTTTACGTTTTTCTTCGCCCTGGGGGCTTTGATGAGGAGTTCGTCTGTCATCATCACTGTCACTTCTAAAACAGCGCCTCAACATCCAGTATATCAAGAAAGGTAAAGGCACAAAACAAGCTGCAACAAACTGCAATGCGCTTATCTTTTGGCGTTCCAGCTTTGATGTTCCCACCAATAAAACTAGAAGAAATGGAATCACAAATACGATGTTGTAAGCGATCAGGACGTACTGCCACCATTGGACCCAGCACGTAATGTTACCATCAAGCACCAGCCGCCATTCTTCACGACCGTGGAGAGCCAAAGGAACACAGTTTAACAGCATTAACGACGTGTGTGCAAGTCGTTCATAGCCTAAAAGTAGAACCTCAATGATGGCTGCAAGGTAAGGAGCAAAGTGTGGCCTGGGTTTTCTTCTGAACGACCACAGAAGCCAGTGGAGAAAATATAACACGACAAGAAACACCATGACAGCAAAGACTTGTAAAGAACGGAAAAGCTCCTTGGTGACGGCTGTCAACCCTGGAAACGGGCACCCGAACGAGGAATCAGCCACTTCCACCTTGAAGTTATAAATTGAGATTACTGATGAAACAAAGATGTACTTGTGGAGAATTTCAGTGGAGGATTCCAACATAAGAAGATCAGCAACTTGGTAGAAATAGAAAATGATTTTAGAATAGCCGTGTCCGCCATGACCATGTGTGGTTCCTTCCTGTTCGTGCGTTATGTATTGCATCGATGGCTTCAGGTGTTTGAACCACAAAAGATTATTTCTTAGGTAAAAAACAATTGGGGGTTTACACAGTAGGTAGCCCGCCATAATGACCGAAAACAGACCAGCTACTACCCAGAACCAACCATCTTTACACTTATCTTCAGGACGGCACTTTTGATTGAACAGGCTTTCGGTGTAACCTTCCTTACACGCCCCACACATCAATCCAGTTCGATTACCAGAACATCTATTATAAACTGAAGCGTTGGTCTTTGATTTAGGCACACGGCAATAGTATTCAGGACATCTAGTAAAGTTCAGCTGAGGAGGATAATTTGCTGTGGTGCTGTAGCCCCAAAAGTTTGGCCGACTTTGAATGTTCCAGGTACAATCGGCTCCGAATGGACAAAATTCAAGGCAGGTAATTGGTTTTAAAGTTTTCTTCTGGTAGGATCCCCTCTCAAGACTGTATTTTCCCACCCCGCACATTTTGCAGATAAACTTACGCTGAGTAATGTTTATGCAGCCACTGTTTGAGTCCTGGTGTATGAGATGAGAGCCATCTACAAGATCCATGTAGCTTCCAACCGGACAAAGTAGTTTTGTGCTCGTGTCAATGTGCACGTAGCCTTCAGTCTGAATGGTAAAATGTGGGATACTCCTCGCTGAAGTGTCATTGGAAACAAAATTAGAGTTTATTAGCAGCAGTGGACCACGGGCTCCTGCAAATACAAACAACATCGAGGAAGTATCATTTTTGGCAATTCTGGATGTCAAAAAACTGGGTTTTCCAATGGTTTGGATAAAATTGGTGTTTTGAAATTCTACGCTTGATGTGCCTTCCTGGATAAAGAGATGAGCTCCAGTTTTTGGTTTGAAACAATAATTGTTCTTAAACAGGCAATTTACGAGGAAGTGTTTGCCATTAGCGAAATATGTGATGAATGAAGGGCCTGTGTTGTTTTCAAAGAAGACATCCTCAAATACAAAAATGTTTCTGTAAATATACGATGGGAATTTAGAACATGATTTACTGGTACTGTTTGCGTAGTCCTCTGGTAGCTGAAAGAAAAACAGCGTCTCAGGGATAGAGAAATTCATATTGGCATTTCTGTGGAAGTTATTTTTGAACATAGATCGCCGGAAAGTAAATGTAATGTTACCATCATGAGATTCAGGGACAGTGACACTAAATAAGTGGACGATTTTACCATCATAGTCTTTCGAATTGGAAATAAAATACACACGGTCAAACAGGACAGTTCCAGTTATGCGTAAGTTTTTGAGTCTCTTGCTTCCAAACTGAAAAAATGCCGTATTACCTCTAATGTTCTCCAAGATCGTTACGTTACGTAGTTTAATATCGATGAAATTCGGTTGCACATATTTGATGTTAAAACTTTGGTAATTATTAGAAAAAGTTGAATTTTGCATCTGAAAAGATGCGTCTAAACCTGGAGGAGTATGCTTTAGCGCCTTGCATTTTCCGATGTAAAACTCGTAGCAGAGGCCTTTGCTGTAGCTACAGGTGATATTGATTAATTTGATGTCTTGGAAGTTGTCGACACTGATTACGGTACCACGATTACGGACGAACGCCGAGTGCAAGATAGTCAGTTGAGATCTTCTCACCTGGGTCGGTTTTTCTATAAAAATTCCAAGTGTTGGTTTGGTGGTATCACAAGCGTTTTGATAAAATATTGTCCTCAGGATCTGAACTTTGACTACGGAGCCCCTGTTTGTTGTCGGACTGTGCTTAATGTTTACCGCTGCAGTTTTTTTATTTTTGTTTCGGAAGAAGGTGGAGTTGTGTATGTTCACGGAAGTCACCATTGTTGCTCTTAAGCATAGAGGACCATGATTATTTCTTCCCTTTCCCCTCTTAATCTTGTTGTGACATCGATTGAATAGGACGCCATCAAGAGTCGCAAATACCTTGTCGACACCTCTTTTTTCGACGCTACCGATAGACACAGCACAGCCAGTAGTTTTGCCAGAACAGTAAAGAAAGCTGACATTGAATAAATTCAGTATGGCTGTCTTTTTGGATCCACCGTCAATCTGTAGTACGCCTCCGATGGAACCAGAATTTCTAGAAAAGTCACTATTTTTAATGACAACGGATGTGGAATACCCTACCGGGATGTAGATAACACCTCCTGGGCTATCAATTATGTGTCTATGGAAATCACAACTGTAAATTCGCACGTCACTATGGCAACTTCGTAGTCCCAGGAATCTCATATCGCTATTATAATCACTTGTTACTTGATTTAAGGTGATTTTAGCACTGCATGTGTAGACCACGACGAGGCTGTCCAATATCGGGTCACATTTAGTGCTCTTTCCATTTAATGGTTTCTTTGGATTTTCCTTTATCACAGTTTGCACCCTTTTTCGGATTCTCTGACCGTTGTCTTCGTGTTTCGTAATTTTTCCTCGATTGGTCGTTGTTGTTATGTTGTCCCATGTCGACAAGAACGACACATCTTTACAAAGGCAATTCTTGTGGTTTACAAACACCAACCCGCCCTTCGCGTCATCTCTCAAAGCAGTGTTCTCTTGGAAAAGGACATTCCTTAACTTTAGGATTAATCGACTGCATCCTATCTTGTGGTTGGAATCTGTTTGCATCAAGTCTATGCATCTATGGTTTCTTATGAACATGCTGTCCATGATATTCAGTGAATACAGTGGAAGACCTTGGGAGTTCCTGACATCAATAGCTGGTGACGATTCCAGGAATATGCAGTTTTGAATCGTCGCGTTTACGTTTTTCATATGCAGCACTGTGTTCTTGAGCTGCACACCAATCATACTAATGTTCATCCCAGTAGGGCCATCTGCCAAAAGAAAGATACCATTCAAGCAGTAAATATGAGCGGGCGCTGTATAGCTCTGAATCGATATATTCTTGTCAACCACGAGTTTTCCTGCAGATGATTCACATTTGTAGGGATCCACTTTAGCGTTTTCACCATCAACGAACAGCTTACCACCCCTTGGAAGCTTGTCGATACCGACTTGTAGAGACTTACATGGTAGTGATTTGGTACCACACGAATCATTGTTTGCTTGCCCTCGAGTTTTGGACACGTATACAAACTCGCCCAAGGGCTTTGTCCCTAAATAGTATTTGAAATAAAGAAAAGAAAAAAATCAGATTATTATCTAGTACCCAGCCTTTTTTAAAAGCTTTGAATTCAGAGCTGCAAATTAAATGATATTGCTAGACAATTGTTTTTTTTAAACTGAACCATGTATAACAGCTAATTTCTGAGAATACTCACGGTGAATGCGCATGCGCACACTTGACTAAAAGTTGCTTTGTGCGATTAAAAAGTCCGGACAATGCTCTTTTTAAATTACGAAAGCATTGACTCTTTGTTTCAAAGATAACAACTTTTTTTTGGAAACTCGAATTATTATGTATCTCGTAAAAATTCTTAACTGAAGTTCATTCCTTTCTTTCTATGGGAATGGAGCATGACCGCCATGTTGCTTGACATTAAAACCAAAACCAAATCATTGTGAAGCATAGCCTTAAATTTAGGTTAAATCGTATTTCCGAGTCCAATTTCTTACGAAAGCGGCTAGAATAAAGCGAAAAATATTCTCAATGATTTAATCTCCACACGAAAGAGGGGAAAATATGAGCCTCCCGTTTAGTTTTTGGACCCGGAAGTCGTTTTTCGACGAATGACGTCACAGTGAATAGCCCGTAGAGACTTCCTATCACGTGACTTCTTGTTCAAGTCCCGTGATGAGTTGTAAGCAACTTTATTCTCATGATAAGCCTCTGAAATTCGCTATTTTCTCACACCTTTCCCATAATGCATTGCTATTTTGGGCAATAACCACGGGAAAATTTAAAATCGCACATCTTACGCAGTAGATGATGTTAATGCATCTTAACTAGAGAAAATGAGCTAAGAGAAGGAATCCCGCGCCCCATCATGAGCACTCTTTGATGCTATTTTTAGAATCATTCATTTGAACCTTTGTTGTTATACACCCGCGCACTACGCTTTTTACTCATGTCAGCGAGCAAACAGCGTTAGAGCGCGCACATTATGCGCTTGCAGAAAAACGATGCCCAATGTGATTCTAAAATAGCATCAAACTGTGCCTATCATGGTTACGAGCATGAATACCAGAGATTCCTCCTCTTAGTTCATATTCTCTTGATCTTATGATTCTTAGAGATGCATAAGAAACGACTAGAAAATATAGAGTTAACTCTTCCTGAGTCACTGATACATTGATACGCTAAATTTATCAATGAAATAAAAAATATCAGTAGTGTTTATTAATCTAACATACATACTAAACCAAGAACTTAGTGAAAACATTCTTTGCTCTAGATGGGATTAGAACCTATTATGGTTTAAAATTTAGAAAAATTTAATATGCAAGATACTCAGAATTACATTGATAATCAGTCATTACTTAATAAATAATATCGACTGAAAAACGTTTGATTTTCTGAAGGCTTTTTGCTGGGTTAGGCAAAATTCCAAGAACCAACGCACCATATAGAATGTGAAAGAATGGCTGCTTTAAATAGTATTTTGTGCGAGTCAGTGTATGATATTTTTTTTCTTTTTTCCCTTTCTTTGTGTGGAATTACAATGGAATAATGACTAGGAATGGAGGTATATAATATATAAACTGTAAAACTGAATCGGTTTATCCTCTTAGGATACTGGAGACTATATATCTTATAGCTGAAAAACCTTGTTTTAAGGCGTTTAACTTATTGCGCACACACTCAGAAATTAAAATTAAGGTATTGATTGTATTACACTGTTTCATTAAGGATGGTGCCTACTAATTGCGAAACCTTTTTAATTTTTTTCAAATTGTGCCAGTCATTTACTGCCCAAGAAGCTATTGGAATCCGGATAAAAAAATGGGGGTACCCGTGCATCTAAGCTAGATGATGTTACGAAACAGCGTGACCAGCTCTGTTTTTGGCGTATTTCTACCAGCTCCTTCCTCTCCTCGTAGTTTTACAAACAGGGCTTATATTCAAGGTCTTTCAAAGACAAAAGCTCATTTTATGTAATTATTTTTGCAGTAAAAGCTGAATGAGATATTTATCTGTATGGAAATATTGAAAAAGTTATTTTATTATTCGCCGATCCGAGGCGATCGAAACTGCTTTTTCTAGAAAGTGAAAACATGATTTTTCGCCAAAAACGACTGAATTCTTGAAGATTACTTCTTGATCCATATTTTACTACATAAAAAATAGTTATTGCTGTTGTTCTTTGCCTTAAATGTGTCCCAAGCAGACGTTTTCTCGTGTACCTCCGATTTGCTCTTAAAACCCGCGGGAATCCCTCGATGTAGGTGCGCAGTAAGTGTGCGCGCTGACAATAATAGGCACCATGAAAAAATATTCAATATTGTATGATTTACCTTGAGCACAGCCAACCGCAATGCAAAATACGAAGAAAGTCAGCTTCATCTCTTATGCCTAAGCTCCTAGTACATCAGAGACTTACTAGTGTTTAAACCTTCGAGTAAGAATCTTATTACGAAAGTTCGATCGAAAATGAAATCGGGAAAAGATTGTTTCGAAACCGCATGCGCAAATAGCCTGCCAATGTTTCACGTGGAAATCATATGATTAAGCTATTCGAAAATGAATAAAACTCTGAAAATAATGCATTTTAAAATTTTGGTATAATTTTAGCATTGAAAATAGAGTTTCCCGCGCTGTGAGAGCGGTGATTGAGGTTTTCCAAAGTTTGCCAGAGCGGAGTCAATATCGAAACGTTTGTTTTAATCCTGTATTTCGACTTTTCTCTGATATTCAAGTCTAAAATTTTGCTAAAACAATTATTTTCCTCGGACTCAGTGATTATGGCGAAAATTGCTGAATATAGCTTGTAGCTCGAAGACTATTGGCTCGATAAATATTCCACCGATAATCGCTTCGCTTTTCGGCAAAATTATTTTATTACTATGACCAAAAAAATAGATTTGTTAGTAAAGAAAATTGAATAAAAACAAAATCGCAGCTCATTTTTTTTTGTAGTAAAAAGGAAATTATTTTTGGAAAATTAAATTGTATCAGCCAGACTGACTGATTCATTATACGCTTAATGTCTGGTCGCGAGGGAATTCCTGAGTCGGGATACATTTAGATTTAGCTAATGTCACGTGGTCATCTTTCAACCAATGAGAGTGTTCGTTATAGCTTCGAGAAATGCGCGGGAAAACGAGACGCGCCCCGCAACTGAGGCGATTTGCAAATCAGTATGAAAGAATGAATTCGAAGAATGCAGATAAACTTTACCTACGATGGATCAAACTTTCACATTTAATATCAGGAAAAAGACTTATTTTTGATACTCGATGATATAATTTTGGGAACAAGTGCAATGTCTTCCATTAATTTTAGGCATAGTTTGCAATTGCTTACTATCAATCACGTGACTTTTTGGAGTTGACTGGGGGGCAAACAAGCGAATTGCTGGGGGGCAACTAGAGGATGCTAAGTCAAAACATATCAAAAAAAGTCCTCAAACTATTGTATTTGACTGTTTTCACGACATCAAACCAGAAAATAAGAGATCAAAACAACCTCCAGGATTCTACAAGCCATCAAAAAAGAGCTATTACCAGAAGTGACGTCTATTGATAGCAACCTATAGAAAAAAAATAGAAACTCTCCTACGAAGGCTCGCTTCACAACACTTCAGTAAAACACTCAACTCACAGGTTGTATTTTTTTTGGAGGGATAAAAACCGGATAACCGGTGAAAATTCTCGTGTTAAGATGGAAGATAGAGAGAGAGAGAGAGATAAACATACGAGTCGTTCATCAGGCATCGAGTAGCCACCGTAGCAGAGGATACCACTCCTTCTAACCTTCAGAATATATAAAAATGACAAATGCCAAGAGAATACTTGATATTCTCTTGCAAAAACCACAAGGTGTTGACTCTGAATAGCTTCGTGTTTATTGTTAAAATTTGCGGCTGATGAATACAAACGTTTCAGATACGGCGAAGATATCCATTCATTATTTCTGATCCATTGTATCTGAAAAATATGGATTCATCTTATCAGTAGCTATTCAAAAACTCCAAGGGTAAATAAAATTAGAGTTTAGTTTAACGAACACCAATTAAAACCATGGAGTTCTTGAATCCAATATATTAAGTCTAATTTGCATGTGATATTAGCATGCTGTATTAAACTCGTGGTAGCCTTTCTGTCAGCGTTTGCGCATGACAGTTAGAATCCACTCAACCAAGATACATTTTGAGATGGGTCTATTGCTATTCTTCACTTACCCAAAGAAGTCGGTGTATTCTTTATCAATAAGATAGCGAGTTGGATGTTTCTTCATGAATGCTTCAACATGCTCTAGTTTTTCTCGTCCCCATTCTTCGTATTTGACGTCATCGAAAAGACTCGCGCCGGACGCTGTAGGTATTAGTGGGTTGGTGTCTTCGATGGCCATGTAGTCCCCAGGCTCCGTGAATTGATCAATGTAGTCTAGAACACCGACCACGTTCACGTGTGAATCCTCTGACACGAACCAAGGGTGTGGTAAACTCTGAATTCAAATAAGTAAATGAATGAATGAATGAGGAAACTAAAGAATGGGGGAAGGAAAATAGAAACGACTGAAGAATTAAACGAGAAAACAAAAGGAAAGAAAGAAAGAAAAAAGGAAGGAAAATAGCTATTTTTATACCAGCTATTTAAAGTCAGCTACACTTTTAAATACAGTTAATAAGCAGATCTAATGTGATATATTTGCCTGTTGAGGGACAGACACAAACACGCCAAAGTACGCGAATATACGTGCAAAATGTGCAAAGACTTCATCCAATGCATAAATAACTCATGCATTCATGTTTAGGAAATTAAGTTTAGTTGGCATTGCAGTGCATTTTGGGGCTGGAAAAATTCCCCTAAAATAGTTCCTATGGTTACTATGATTACACCGCTTCCTTACGTATCACTATTGGCTTTGTGCGCATATTACTACACATCCATAGTGGAATGATACAGAAAGTACATAACCATCATCAAAATCTGCCGATCTGTGGGGCGCATCATGCCAAAGACGTAGAATAGACCCGTTTCGAATTCCAAATTACCGCTGTGTTTCTTGATTACAGACTCATTTGCGTTTGTGCAGATTTTGAATTCCAATCTGGTCTATTAAGTCTTGTTTGATTATACAGCAAACCTTGAGCATTTCAGGCGGGAAGGTCTTCTGGATTTCATTACAGTCTCCCTGTAAAAATGTCAGATCGTTTCTCTTCTCCCTCGCCAGTGGTTCCAGTAAACCAAGGTCGATATCCACAGAGTAAACATGACTTTTACAGCCAAACATTTGAAGTGTGTCAGCCATCCATACCGCTGACCCACCGCTGTTTGCTCCAAACTCCAGTACCGTACGAGGCTTGACATCCCAGAACAGCTGTTGATAGGTGACGATTATAAAAGGGCTTTTCATTAATATACATCCACGCCAGCGAGTTTTATACTTTCCTGAAAATAATGACAATAACAAATAACATCCCATGAACGAAGTTAATAAAAATAATAATATTTAAGATAATTATGATGAGGACGAGGGCGAGGACGACGACGATGATATGACGATGTTGAAAATAGCAATAGCAATATTAATAGCAATAGTAATAGTAATAGAAATAGCAATACCAATAATAATAGCATTACCAATTATAATAGCAATACTACTAATAATAGCAATACCAATAATAATAGCAATAGCTACGTTTTTGTTAGGGAAACAATAAATCCCATTCCATTATTGAAGACTGCGTTTCCATTCACAGTCGTTTCCCATTTTCCCAGCCCAAAATGAGGTGATTTATCTCATCATGACCCTGATTCATACCAAAACAGATAGATTTCCAGGCATCCAACGTATAGGCGCTTTTATCAGTCCTGTCCTCTAGCTTTTGCAGTTGGTGTTCCTTGGATACTTCATCCTGTACCTTAACGTTTAAGGCCTCGTAGTTCGTAGCATCGTTCATTCCTTGATGCATGATTGCTATCACCATGGGGATAGAGAGACACTCAACCTATAACATTCCCGAGAGGGTTGTTTACCTACAATTTACTTAGTTCATATTCTCTATATAGTCTCTATATAATGATCTATATTAATTATACCTGAAATCTTATATATTATACCAAGTGGGACACCAGGACAATGGGACACCATAACATCTCTATATACTAAGCTTATATCTTAGTCTGTTGTATCAGGTGGATGCCAGCACCCTGGGTCACCTCAGCTTCTGTCCCAAGTCAACCCAAGTCAGCCAAGGACAACATATCATCTCTATATACATAGCTTATATCTTAGTCTGTTGTATCAGGGGGGATGCCTGGACACTGGGTCACCTCAGCTACTGTCCTGGGTCAACCTGGGTCAGCCAAGGACAACATAACATCTCTTTGTACTTAGCTTATATCTTAGTCTGTTGTATCAGGTGGGATGCCAGTACACTGGGTCACCTCAACTGATATTTACTACTAAATACATAATCCTTCAAAGGAATCTTTGTTAGGTTGTTTTATTGCCTTTTTTGAACAACATAGCCCTGGTGTTAGTTAAGGTGACTGCCTACTTTTGGAAATTGATTTAAACTTTATTTTAAACTTCGATTTTCCGAATTGAAAATTAATGCTGATTCCAAATCTGGAAAGAAAAATAGGGTGTCCCGCGCTCGTTTTCGAGATAATCAGCATTTAATGGAAGCCTATGCACGAGCATTTGGAGTGAAAATTACACCACCGGAAGTGATTAGAAAAAATTTAAGATTCATAAGATAATAGTTATTTGCATACTATATGATTGCACGAATGAAGGCTAGTCAATCATTCTACAATAATACATAGATATTTTCGACAAAAAGACAAAGAGATGCATTGATTTGTCGTGTTTCGTAATTTCGGTGCTCTTAAAAAATCTCATAAAGTCGAACAAAAATTCCTACAAAAATCTATTTTTTCGTGTGTTACGGATTTAAACTTTTCCTAAAATGTTGATATGACCTAGATTTGTAGGAGCTTTTTCGAATGAGCTATTAAAAAATAGAGAGTCCCGTGCAAAATTTGAGGGTTTTGCCCTGTTGAAGCCAAAAACGTGTATGG
Organism: Actinia tenebrosa; assembly: GCF_029948245.1. Taxonomy (NCBI): domain Eukaryota; kingdom Metazoa; phylum Cnidaria; class Anthozoa; order Actiniaria; family Actiniidae; genus Actinia; species Actinia tenebrosa. The sequence continues at coordinate 16,752,730 of NW_028292578.1, forward strand.
TTCTTCAATAAAATCTTGTAGATTTTTCAGCGGTTTTTGAGCAACGTGCACATCGTGGGATCAATTCAAATGTTCAAAAGTAGGCAGCCACCTTAAGTGTGGAGTTCCGGTTTATAATTATCTACATTTATTGCTATTGATGTAATTGTATTTCAAAATATGGGCTTGTGGCAAAACAGTGCATTATTATGTCTTTATGAGGATGTGCACTGAGAAAACATATTTCTTGATAAAAAGAAAGTTTGGTGTTCATAAGTTAAAGTAATGTCACAGTATTAAATTCAAAAATTTCTTCATCGAAGAAAACATCTGATGCCATACATTCATCATACTGAGATTTCTGAGAAAGAATGAGACATTCAAATTACAGTTTACTTGGTTACAGAAACATAGTGATTATGCTTGCTGATATTATATCAGATTGTTGAATCTACTACCATGGAATCAAAAGGGTGGTAATTTAGATTATACATGCATGGGATATAAAAGGTAAAAAAGGTAAAGGTAATATATTTTACTTCGATAACGGGGGGAGTGGTGGGAGCTAGGGTTATTAATTCTAAAATAGCGATTTTAAATTAATTTTTTTTTCAGAATTATTGTACTGTTTACCAATGAACACAATAACTGACTGTGGTGTCCAATGCTAACCTGGGTTGGCCCAGGACAGTAGCTGAGGTGACCCAGTGTCCTGGCATTCCACCTGATACAACAGACTAAGATATAAGCTAAGTACAAAGAGATGTTATGTTGTCCTTGGCTGACCCAGGTTGACCCAGGACAGTAGCTGAGGTGACCCAGTGTCCAGGCATCCCCCCTGATACAACAGACTAAGATATAAGATAAGTACATAGAGATGTTATGGTGTCCTTGGCTGACCCAGGTCAACCCAGGACAGTAGCTGAGGTGACCCAGTGTCCAGGCATCCCCCCTGATACAACAGACTAAGATATAAGCTAAGTACAAAGAGATGTTATGTTGTCCTTGGCTGACCCAGGTTGACCCAGGACAGTAGCTGAGGTGACCCAGTGTCCAGGCATCCCCCCTGATACAACAGACTAAGATATAAGATAAGTACATAGAGATGTTATGGTGTCCTTTGCTGACACAGGTCAACCCAGGACAGAAGCTGAGGTGACCCAGTGTCCTGGTGTCCCACCTGATACAACAGACTAAGATATAAGCTATGTATATAGAGATGTTTGGTTTCCCAACCTAAATTCGACTACCATTTTACGAAGTTAAGTCTGAAACTTGGCCAGGATCTTGTAAGATTAATGGTCTTATCAAAGTTTCGGTTGTTAATAATAATGAATATTATAAATTTAATCCTCAAAGAGGAAGCATAGATCACAAAGTGGTTTTCACTAGGGTCCTAACAGAAAGAATTACAAAATATATTAATTCCTAGTAATTACTAAATTGTTAAAGAAGAAAGTAAAGGTTAGGAGATCGGGCTGAGAGTTAGTGTCAGCAGAGTTAATATATTAAATCTGGTGTCAGTAATGGATTCGGTAATAGCTGCTTGCTCTGTTCTTCTTTCTACACTACTGAGAAAGCCTGATCAAAATCGATCGTTCAAGAAAAAGCCTATATATAGCTACGAAATGTTCTGATATAACGAACACTCTCATTGGTTGAATGATGCCTATGTAACACTACCTAAATCTAAATGTATCCCGACCGGGAAATAAGTAACCTAATATTTCCCGCTCGGGAAATAAGTTGCACGTGACAAGAATGGTAAAAATAAACCAGTGCACGTTATCAAAACGTGAAAAACGCTGGTGGCGTGATATTTTGCACCAATCACAAACAACAAAGCGGGAGCAGATAGTTTGCTTGAATTTTCAGCATAAATGGAGCTCGAAGCAAAACAACAGATATTTCCCAGTCTTTCTACAGAGAAATTACAGACTTTCATTGAGAAAAAGGATTCGGAAAATACGAAAAAAGCGACTAAAAATGCTGTTGGTACTCTCCTCGCTTTTTGGTAGAGAAATACACATACAAGACCGTAAATGTATGGTACCTCGGCTTCGCCTCGTTAAACATCGAGGCTCGGGAAAACGAAATTAACTATTTCGTCGCGAGCAGACATCAAGTGTATATCATATACATCAAAATAGAAATGAAATAAATCATCTTGAAATTGTACAAAGACCTCTGCAAGCAGAATAATTTAATAACATGCATTTTGTACAAAGGAATGTAGCAAAATAGACTGACCTTGTTCCGAAGCGACCAAAAGACTCCCTTGAATGAAGGCGTGTACAAGTAATATTCCACAGGAACCCCAAAGTCTATATCTCTGGGTTTCACAATATTAATGACCCACAGCTCACGTTCCTCTTGTCCTCCTTTCTCGGTGCTGACCAAGAGGAACGTTTTTAGTTAAGGAGGCTCGGAACAGTTTTTCTTCAATCTAAGTCGGATGACATAGCACTTGAAAAAAAAGATGTTCTCAAAATTTTTGATATTCAAACTAAAAAAGATCAAAACTCTAAGGTGTCATTTCTTCAAATTTTGCATATGGCTTTGAATTGGTTCATGTTTTCGAAAAAATTTAAAAACTCTGTAAGAGGGAAATTTATTAATTTTAACGAATTCCGCCAAAAAGAAGATTACGATACAAAGTTTAAAAATTCCGGTTTTTAAAAAAATTCACCGTTTGGTTCCTGAGTTATGATTTTTTGAATTAACGTTTTTGATGGAATAACAAAATAACGTCTTACATCATTTTGTTATGCTCTTTGTGATCTTTGGCTTATAGTGTGAGGCTTTCCGAGTTTAATTGCTGTCATATTATAGCCATATTAATTTGTTTAATTCAAAATATTGAGTATATGTGAAAGCACAAAACACTTTCCAGCTGCCTTCAATTTTAAAATCGCGCGCTACATCAAACGTCCGAAACCACAGGAAGCCCAAACTTTCGTTACGGCAAGGGAGATATATACATACGAGTCGTTCAATCAAGCATCGAGTAATCAAGAAAGCGCCGTAGCAAAGGATACCACCCTCTCTAGCCTTCTGAATATATATAGAAATGACAAATACGCAACGTGTGGACACTGATAACTTGGTGTTTATTGAAATACGCCGGTGATGAATACAGACGATTCAGATACGGCGAAGATATCCGTTCATATTTTCTGATCCATTGTATCTGAAAAATATGGATTCATCTTATCAGTAGCTATTCAAAAACTCCGAGGGTAAATAAAATTAAAGTTTGGTTTAATGAACACCAATTAAAACCACGGAGTTCTTGAATCCAATATATTAGGTTAATTTGCATGTTATATTTCTGTCAGCGTTTGCGCATAACAGTTAGAATCCACTCAACCAAGATAAATTTTGAGATGGGTCTATTGCTATTCTTCACTTACCCAAAGAAGTCGGTGTATTCTTTATCAATAAGATAGCGAGTTGGATGTTTCTTCATGAATGCTTCAACATGCTCTAGTTTTTCTCGTCCCCATTCTTCATATTTGACGTCATCGAAAAGACTCGCGCCAGACGTTGTAGGGGCCAGTGGGTTGGTGTCTTCGATGGCGATGTAGTCCCCAGGCTCCGTGAATTGATCAATGTAGTCTAGAACACCGACCACGTTCACGTGTGAATCCTCTGACACGAACCAAGGGTGTGGTAAACTCTGAATTCAAATAAGTAAATGAATGAATGAATGAATGAATAAGGAAAGAACAAAGGATTGAGGAAAGGAATGAACGAACGGTACGAAAGAAACGAACGCACGAACGAAAGAATAAAAAAGCGAACCAACTAAGAAACAAAGCAATGAATGAACGAAGTAACATCGAAGAAAGAAAAAATATCTTCATATTTTTGCAAGTTTTTTAATATAAAACAAATGTCTTACTACTCTCATGAGGGAATACAAATTTGAATAAGAAAGAAAATTTGCGAAGCATCTTGATTACGTGGGAGTCAAATAACACCATCATGCAAACGTCCTATTGCAGTTACGAAACTGTCGTATTACACAAAAAGTACAAAACCATCAACCATCAAAATATGTTCATCTGTGCATTGCATTGGACTTAGAGCTAGCTACACCCCAGCAGCCAAAACATCTTTGTGAGATATTTTAGATATTTAAGAAGTCTTGTTCTTGCAAACCTTGAGCATTTCAGGCGGGAAAGTCTTCTGGATTTCATTACAGTCTCCCTGTAAAAAGGTCAGATCATTTCTCTTCTCCCTCGCCAGTGGTTCCAGTAAACCAAGGTTGATATCCACAGAGTAAACATGACTTTTACAGCCAAACATTTGAAGTGTGTCAGCCATCCATACCGCTGACCCACCGCTGTTTGCTCCAAACTCCAGTACCGTACGAGGCTTGACATCCCAGAACAGCTGTTGATAGGTGACGATAAGAAAAGGGCTTTTCATTAATATACATCCACGCCAGCGAGTTTTATACTTTCCTGAAAATAATGACAATTATAATTTATTTACAGATGAACAAAGATATAAAAAAAATAATTCTCAAACGAATTCATTAATAATACATGAGGACAAAATAATTAAAATCACTAGAGTGAAGGAGGTTTGAAAATGTGATTTTAACTAGCATAAAATTTGGGAAAATTATGCTTTGAATTTCTCCAAGAATAGTTTGAAAGAATGTCTCATCCTTTATCCAAACACCTCGAAGCTGGCTAAAAAGAAATTCGGCTCTGCTTTTCTCTGTTGAATACGACGTTTCAGTGCATGATGGCGTCATTTGACTCCCACTACCAAGATGCTTCGCGAATTTTCTTTCCTATTTAGATTCGTATTTTCTCATGACAATAGCAAGACAATTGGTGCTAATTCACTCAACAAGAGAAATTATACAAGGGAGTCTGGTAGTAGAAGTCAATAACGCCATTTTGCAAACGTCCTGTTCATTTCTCTGTGTTTGAATATTGGATAAAACATTCTTTCAGGTGATTGATACATTACTTGAACATGGGATTGACACTACATATTTTAGAAGTGTATATTGTCCGTTTGAGTGCTTGCAATTTAATCGAGCCCTAATATAATGTTCTTTCACCAGGGTCCTGAAGGAGGGGTCTTAATCCAGGAGGTATTTTAAATGTAAACTATGATTCAATTTCTAGTAAATGATAAAATGAGGTGTTTTCTCCCTCCGTAAAGATCAACATGTGAGTTGAGCGTTGTGCCGGCATAGAATATTAAACGAAGTGGTAGGGTGAGTTAGCGAAAAGTGTCCCCAATTAGTGCGAAAGCGCTAGAACTAGACACTTTATGAAAGTGATTTTTACTTATTTTTACTTATCCCCATCAGGACCCTGATTCATACCAAGATAGATAGATTTCCAGGTGTCCAAGGTGTAAGTGCCTTTATCAGTTCTGTCCTCTAGCTTCTCCAGTTGGTGGTCCTTGGATACTTCTTTCTGTATCCTAATGTTAGTGTTCATGTAGTTGGTAGAATCGTTCGGTTCTTGAGGCATGATTGCTGTCTCTCTACGGAGAAAGACAGTAGTCTACCTATAAGATCCGTACATTATGAACATTAGCGTGGGATTGGTTTTTGTATCCTTCATGTGACAGCAGCCATGTTGGATGGCAGACAATACAACCGTTTTACATAAGAAAGAATTCAAATCCCGAGAGCAAAGGGATTTTATTGTTTTGCCATATAACCACAGGCAGTCCAAGCCAAAACCTTATTAGTAAAATGGGCGTCAAAATCACCAAGAGAAATTACAAAAAAAATTATTCGACTGTGGCCGGCCACCAGCTGTGCCGACTGCCACAGTTGTACACACTCCGGACACACTCCGGACACACTCCGGGAATACAAAGGTATGGCTGCCAATTTTATTATGCAATAACACGGAATTCGATTATCTAAAGTATTTGATGGAGATGGAATTGAATAAGTAAGAGACATTTCAACATCCTGATGTCCTGGTAGGCTATTGGGAAAATACAAAAATGCCCAAGATATATTTAGCGGGTTGCGAAATGAGCGAAGTACATAACTTATAGTAAAGATAATTTTACGGCGCAAGGGAATGGATTTTTGGATATCATATTGATTCACATAAAATCATCTTGAAAGCGTTACAAAATGAATTCTGCAACCAGGGTTGATTGATCAACATATTTAAAAAACTTTGTAAGAAATTGCACACATTACAACATTATACAACTTAGTAAGTTCAGTAGATCGGAGACTTACGAAACTTTGCACTATATATAAATTCGTACAATTTTGTTAGTTAACTTTCGCATGGATATATTGTATGCACTCTAATAATAAACATGTACTTTGTACAAAACAATGTAAGAAAATGGACCAAGAGATAAGTTATATATGACCTACCTTGATCCAAACTATGACACGACCCTCTTGAATGAAGGTCCGCAGTGCACGAAGCGATGTTACAGCCAACGAGAGGCCGCGATGACGTAATGTGCAATCATGTTTAGCCTCGATTTTGTGCATATTCACGTTAATATTCATGTATTCCAGTGAAAGTCCGTGTTTGTGTTGTTGAATTTGTAAGCGAAGTTGTGCATTTTTTACTGTACCGTTGGTATTTGTGAATATTTAGAAGACAAACTGATCTCCAACGCAGCCCCCCACTTACCCTCCCCCCCCCCCCCCCCCCTCGTCCCCATATCAAATACAAACACTCCCTTAATTCATATATGTATGTCTACTTCCATAAACTTTAACTTGGATTTTATATTTTGGGCAGAGTTCACTATTATCTTGAACATTTAGTGAAACACAAAGGAACTATAAACCTAGACGTTTGTTAATCCATATACAGCATTCGTGTTTGTGTTGTATACGATATATAAACTATCAAATAGAGTTGATCCGCGCAGTATACGAAGCAACTTATGCACCGACATTTGATGTTTTGATGACGTCATGTGAAAACCAGCAATTAAGAATTAATAATGTATTCAATATTACTCACTACGGCAAGTAGTTCATTATTTCGACCCGCAATACACTGATCATGAAAGCTTTGTGTTTGTAACAATGGGGAAGTAAATTAAGATCGACATTGGTTCGACGTTTGCCGCCAGGTGGGCACTTTAGTCGGCCTTCCACCGAACGAACCTATGTTAAATAGTTAGTCCGACGTTTGCCCTGAGCCTTAGTCGGTGGAAGGCCGACTAAAGGGCCTACCCCATTGTTACAAACACAAAGCTATCATGATCAGTGTATTGCGGGTCGAAATAATGAAATGCTAAGCAAAGCGCCATCTTTGCAGGCAAAATGGCGCGGGTTTTTAGCGACTTTAAACGGAGCAAAACGTAATTCGATGGAGGACATTACGAAAGTCTAGCGAAGCCTTCTTTGACTCCTCTGACACAGAAGAGTTAAAGGAGGCTCTGCCCGCCACAGCAGGGTTTCGAAGAGTATAATCAACGCAAAACCAAATCCAACGGACCCCAACGACGGCACATCGGCTTACCCTAAAAAATCTAGGTTGTTACCCCATCCCCATCCCTCCCCCCCTCCCCTGAACGTAGGGCAGTTCTTGAGATAGCGTGACGGACTTAGCTGGCAATGACGCCAGCCAAACAGAACCGATATTGAGTCATGATTTTTTTAAATGGACCTTTATCACACGGCGGCCATGTTTATTCTCATGAGAATAAAAACCTTTATTTCCCCAGCATAAACTTATTCTCAAGCGCTCGAATTTGAGGCTACGCGTGGTGGAATCTATTGTTCAATCCAACATGGCTGCCGCTTGAATAATGCCCATCAGCCGACAACTTGTATTCTATCTATCCAGTGCATAGTCATTAACAATCATCTTTGTGCAAGGATACTGTGAAGTATAGTGAAGACAAATAAGAAGTGAGTAGATTTCGTAATAAATATTTTCAATTTTTTTATAGAACAAAGCTAGGAGGGCCATGTTATTCCTAAACTTGGCTTATCTCCTCAAGTCTCCAGTGGTTCGGGTTTTCCTCCCTCAGCAAAACCTCGTAACTTTAATGTGAACAACAGAGTCTCTCCTCTTTCTCTCCCTTCTTTAGGCGGGAACGAGGGTGACATTTTCCCACCCGTAAAAAATACCAAGATAAAATAGACTCTGGTAGCAACGATTGACACTCTATCTGTAAGCTAGCCGTGTACCCTGTCTTTGATCAGTCAAGTAGTCGTTTCAAAGGTTGTTTTGTCTTAAGTTTAGTTAATTCAATAGCTATAGCCTATTTTAATTTCACGTTCTTTAAAACTCATGACGATATTTCTATGTTGATGTTATTATTCAATCATTGTTTTTCTTACTGTACAACCTAGAAAAAGAAGAGCAATAACTCATTGCGTGACAAGCACAAACAGACAACAATACATTTCAAAAATTTGCTAACAGAGATGGATAAGCTGACAATCGATTCGCTAAAAATGAAATAGATATCACAATTCTATTTAATGAGGCCCTGCATGTTGAGGATAAAATTCCGACAAGCGAAATGACCCCGAAACGGCGACACAAGGGTCACGAACTTTAAAGTCAGCACGAGTCAATAGAGAGCATACCATAATATCCGTCAAAAACATTGTTAAAAAAATCAAGTCCAAACATTTGCAAAAGTAAGTTCAGTAGACCTCAGTGTTCCTAAAAAACTTTGCACTAATTTGTACAACTTTGTTAATTAGAGTGCAAACAATTTATATATGAAACACTGATTTTTCGTTTTCAGCCACGTGTATTTTGATGGTGCTAATGTACTTTTTGGTGCCAATCAAAAAACAATCCTTATGACCATGTAAAGCTACTTATAATACAACGCTGAGCCAAAAATTGGAGCATTAGAGAATTTATAAAACGAGCTATGAGCGAACGAAGTAATTACCAATATTTTACTGTAAATGTATGGTGAAAACTCGCTGGATGATATCTAGTATCATCAAAACAAGGGCGCTAGGGCAAAAATTGGTGTTTTTTTTAGCCGTTAGACTCTGTTATATTGGTGTTTTTTAAACGTTAGAAACTGTTTAAACTGTTACCTATCTGTATTGCTATGTGCTGGCTTGATTTGTTCAGTTTTCATTTCACAATGTTCATTCTTGGTTATTCTAGGGGATTTGGATTAACTTATTAACTTATTAACCGACGCGTACGCTTACGTAAGCGGTCAGTTCGTTATGTACGATTGAACCGTTGGTCACAGCAATATTTTTGGCGTATATAGACGGGAAAACTGAACAAATCAAGCCAGCACATAGCAGTACAGATACGTAACAGTTTAAACAGTTTCTAACGTTTAAAAAACACCAATATAACAGAGTCTAACGGCAAAAAAAAAAACACCAATTTTTGCCCTAGCGCCCTTGATCCAAACAGGGCGGCCAAAATTAAAAATAAAAATTAATGACAGAATTGAAATTCATCAAATTCACTTCAAACATGTACAAATCCAATTTATAGAATTGAACAACGCTAAAAAATTTTGATTTGGCAAAAAAATCTTTATTTCTTTGAATTTTCGGACACGTGTTCAGCGTAAGGTGAGGATTACCGATCACAAAATGATAGGATTCACACAACTCGAAAACAAAGCGATGAAACGATCTGAAATTTTCTACACCTAGTCAGATCATAGTTCTCTAAAACATATCAAAGAATCGAGTTTATAGCATTCATAATTTTATTTTAAGTTGTTATTTTCTTGCTCTATGACGTCACGTGCAAACGAAGAATTACTAAATAGTACGAAATAGTGCTAATTAAAAATTTGAAAACAATAGAATTTGCATGAAATTGTGATATTTAGTATTACTAAAGTTTCACGGTTATATCGTTTGCACTCTAAATTTTTCGCGGGTATATTTAACGTTTCACGGTCATGCCTGCTTGCTTTTCGGTAGAATAATTAAAAAAAAATTTTATTATAGTATTATTAATATTATTGTTGTTTGTTGTTGTTTTGAAACGCATTCCATTGTTTTTCAGATCAACAGGGCCTTGCAACGGAAAATGATTCCAAGGAAATATCTGACTTACATGAGATTTAGATATCCATTTCTCCGTTACAAAAAAATGTTCATTATCATGCTGCTCGTTATTGTCACAGTCGTCCTCTTTCATTTTTATCTATTACCAAAAGTGTCTGGTGCTTATAATGACGAGTGTTACCTCAGTAAAAAGAAGCACAAGGATTTGTTGTATGCTGTCCAAAACATCGGCAAAACAATGGAAAAACACAACATCACTTATTGGTTAGACTATGGTAAGTCGATGTTATATCTATTTTGGACTATTGACCTAGTCTTTTACATTTTACATTTTTTTACACTTCCGGTTTTAAATTTGAAACTGAAACATCTTAATTAGAGCCCTTCAATAAAGTTTACTAAAAATATACGTAATGATGAAAAGGTAAATTATACACCGTGAAAAGATGAAAAAACTTACTGACGTTTCGGACGCTAGTCCTTCGTCGGAGTAAAAGAGAAAGAAGTGGTAGAAAGGAGTGTATATATATGATAGAATAAGACAAAAGAAACCAATGAGAGCAAGGTAGGCAAGGAAACAAAAACAAACAATCAAAAGACAAAAGGAAAGGTTAGTTGAAAATAAAGCGTTCATTAATCCCGTTGGGACTAAGAGTGCCCAATAGGTGAATAAGCCGCATTTCTTTGGTCTTGCGACAATCATTGTTGCCGTTAAGCAAAGAAAGACCGAAAACAATGAAGTCAGAAAGGGAATGGTTAGCTAGATTAAAATAACCTTTCCTTTTGTCTTTTGATTGTTTGTTTTTGTTTCCTTGCCTACCTTGCTCTCATTGGTTTCTTTTGTCTTATTCTATCATATATACACTCCTTTCTACCACTTCTTTCTCTTTTACTCCAACGAAGGACTAGCGTCCGAAACGTCAGTAAGTTTTTTCATCTTTTCACGGTGTATAATTTACCTTTTCATCATTACTGTTTCATTAGAAACACCGACGCAGCTCACACTAGTTTTTAGCTAGTTATATCTTTTTAAAAATATACGTTTTTGGTCTTACTGTATTCTTTATTCTTTATACCTACGCGTAGGAACCTTACTAGGAGCGATTCGATATGGAGATATTATCCCATGGGATGGTGATGCTGATATATCTTTCGTCCTTGACGAGGAAAAGTATGCTTTACATGAAGAGCTCATCAATAAACATGGGATCTCTTCTAATGGGTTAATGGCAAGATATATGGAAGAGAGTATTGACTATGTGAGATGGAAGAAAGAAAAGGGGTATTACGATGGAAAAGAAGAAACATTATTACTCAAATACTATCCAAAATCTGTACTTAAAAATGAAATGACAATAGTTAAATACGCTCGCTTGGCACAAACGTTACCTCTGTCATGGATTATACCAACTAAAGAGAAAGATTTCCGTGGCGTGACGCTCCGTATACCCAATGAGTATCATAAGATTTTGGGTAACAGATACCCGTTTACGTATTCTACTGGGTTATCAGTACCATACAAATGGAAGTGTTGGGTTCCCTGTTGGATTAGGGCAGCCAATGGCTGCTAGATATCCATGGACCTGATAATCTACTGGATTACCAGTACCATACAAATGGAAGTGTTGGGTTCCCTGTTAGATTAGGGCAGCCAATGGTTGCTAGATATCCATGGACCTGATAATCTATTGGGTTATCAGTACCATACAAATGGAAGTGTTAGGTTCCCTGTTAGATTAGGGCAGCCAATGGTTGCTAGATATCCATGGACCTGATAATCTATTGGGTTATCAGTACCATACAAATGGAAGTGTTAGGTTCCCTGTTGGATTAGGGAAGCCAATGGTTGCTAGATATCCATGGACCTGATAATCTATTGGGTTATCAGTACCATACAAATGGAAGTGTTAGATTCCCTGTTAGATTAGGGAAGCCAATGGTTGCTAGATATCTATGGATCTAATATCCTACTGGGTTATCAGTACCATACAAATGGAAGTGTTAGGTTCCCTGTTAGATTAGGGAAGCCAATGGTTGCTAGATATCCATGGATCTAATATTCTACTGGGCTATCAGTACCATACAAATGGAAGTGTTGGGTTCCCTGTTGGATTAAGACAGCCAATGGCTGCTAGATATCCATGGACCTGATATCCTACTGGGTTATCAGTACCATAAAAATGGAAGTGTTAGGTTCCCCGCTGGATAAGGACAGCCAATGGCTGCTAGATATCCATGGGCCTCGTGATATTCTACTGGGCTATCAGTACCATAAAAATGGAAGTGTTGGGTTCCCTGTTGGATTAAGACAGCCAATGGCTGCTAGATATCCATGGACCTGATATTCTACTGGGCTATCAGTACCATAAAAATGAAAGCGTTGGGTTCCCTATTGGATTAAGACAGCCAATGGCTGCTAGATATCCATGGACCTGATATTCTACTGGGCTATCAGTACCATAAAAATGAAAGCGTTGGGTTCCCTATTGGATTAAGACAGCCAATGGCTGCTAGATATCCATGGACCTGATATTCTACTGGGCTATCAGTACCATAAAAATGAAAGCGTTGGGTTCCCTATTGGATTAAGACAGCCAATGGCTGCTAGATATCCATGGACCTGATATTCTACTGGGCTATCAGTACCATAAAAATGAAAGCGTTGGGTTCCCTATTGGATTAAGACAGCCAATGGCTGCTAGATATCCATGGACCTGATATTCTACTGGGCTATCAGTACCATAAAAATGAAAGCGTTGGGTTCCCTATTGGATAAGGACAGCCAATGGCTGCTAGATATCCATGGGCCTCGTGATATTCTACTGGGCTATCAGTACCATAAAAATGAAAGCGTTGGGTTCCCTATTGGATTAAGACAGCCAATGGCTGCTAGATATCCATGGGCCTGATATTCTACTGGGCTATCAGTACCATAAAAATGAAAGCGTTGGGTTCCCTATTGGATTAAGACAGCCAATTGAAATATGGAATGCCCTTGCACCTAACATCAGATCTTGTCACTCAATTTCAGCTTTTCCTCCAAAGAATACGAATGGAAACGATCCAAATTAATCTTAATTTGGACAGGAAAGAGAATGTGAAAATAATACAATAGTTGCTTATATGGGATTATAGAGTGTTAATACAATTGTATTATTATTATTAATTGGCTAATAGTTGGAAGGAAATGTTGGGTCTAAATAATTATTTTAACCAATCAGAAAACTAAGTAAAACTACATCAGGTCTAAATCTTAACCAATCAGAAGACTAAGTCAAATCGAAATTTTAACAAATCGAAAATACAGGTAAAATTCGGACAAAATTTTAACCCATTCGAAATCTAGGTACAACAATGTCAGGTCGAAGGAGCAAACTAAGTTCAATATAACCCAAGGTAAGATATAATAACCAATAAACAGAAAACTTTAAACGTGACTCACGTAACGTACCGAAACCATGGTTAGCATTCAAAAGTAAAGCAGAATGATACTTGAACCAATGAACAAGCAAGCAATACATCATGTAAGTGTGTGATAATATAAAGACAAAATCATAAAATATTAAAAGTATTGTCATTTCACGAAGCGAGGATGTGTAAATTACCAGCTGTCAGCCACCTCCTGAATAATCAAAAGTAAGTTGCTTAATCTCGGTGAAAGTCATTCAACTGGTAATTCAAATTTACAAATTGGTGAGTGTCTTTTAGTTCGTGCACTGGAAGCTGAGGATAGCTTGATATGTGGGTATATTATTACAGTCAATGTCATTAACGTTGTCCACCGAAATAAGACATTTAGACTAAGTGAAATATCACGTGTTTCCTCGAACGTTCTGGCACAAAACAAACGCTGAAGTACGATTCTCCATCTTAAATCCTCACTAAATGTTCGGGCATTCTGGATTTTCGATTCACGAGTTGAATTTTACATTTAAAGTTCAGGCTCACTTTAGTCTAAATGTGTAAATGTGTAAATGTCTTGTTTCGGTGGACAACGTTAATGACATTGACCGTATATCTTATTAGACATTTAAGAGTGCAGTATAAGCATAGTTAATTATTTTTGTATAAGTGTGCAGTGTTTGGTTTACTCCGTTATGCCGCCAGACAAAATACAAAGACGAGAAAAAATATTCACAAGAGTCCGGTTGTATGAAGCCTGCATAGCGCAATCCGCCGGATAAATCCTTATCCAGTGGATACGTCTATGCTGTTATCCAACAAATTTATCCATCGGATAAGATTTATCCGGCGTTGATAGTGCTGTCATTCACCTTTCTTACAACCGGGCCCAGTACTGCACCTTAAAATGTCTAACTGAGCTGAATTAGTTAGCCACTATTTAACGGACTTTACTTTTCCCCAAAAGAAGGCTTCAAAACGAATCCTTTTTTTGGGCGACTTAAACCGCGTCGCAGCTAAAATATTTGTACTGAAAATCTCAGGATTTTATGCTTTTTACACAAGAAATTACGTTAATCTTATTAGTTGTAGTACATAAACAACATACAAGTAAAACCTGTACCAAATTGTTGAATGCAGAATGATAGTAAGATTTATCTTCGACGCCGTACGCTTATACTTCATGGACTAGCAAGTGTACTATGGTTTTTTGAGGCAATACGACATTTTAAAGTCTCACCAACATTTTTTATCTAATTGTGTCATTCAGGTTTTTCCCTTTCAGCCTGTATATACCTTTTAAATAAAAAAAGTAATATCACAGGCATTATTAATGAAATTTATCTTGAATCTTATCTGGCCAACATTTTTCGAGAGTATGATTGAGGAAGAGAGTCTAGATACTCTCGAAACACATAACCTGGTTACAAAATGTCGTTATTATCCCTTAAAATTTCCTTTGTATCTTTAATCTTCGCATCCAAGATAATCTTCAAAGGCAGCTGTAGCAGCTGTTTTTTGGTAGACTAATAAGACTGACGAATTCAATTAGTAATTAACGAAAAATTCAGCCGAAATGTCAATACTGAATAGTTAGATTTTTTTCCTGTCGGGTTCTGAACAGCACGAGCGCTATTCTTCATTGGGTCTTTTCGATAGGCAAAGTTTTGAGTCAAATTTACAGTTGAGAAAAAATAATTAGTTAAATGCGGGTGTTCTGATTGTTTCTTTGAGTTAAGCTGCTTTGCTATTTTCCCCGTAAATTAATGACGGGACTTATTAAAAATGAAACAGCCATGACAAGCAACCTACTGCGCATGTTCAGATGGTGAAAGATATATTGCTATACCTATAAATATTCTAGTAATGATATTCTCTTGTTTTCAATAATCCCGTCGGGATTAAGAGTGCCCAATGGGTGAATAAGCTGAACGACAGGTCTTTATTTGATTAACGGTAACAAAAAATGTCGCAAGACCATAGAAATGCAGCTTATTCACCTATTGGGCACTCTTACTCCCAACGGGATTAATGAACGCTTTGCTTTTAACTAACCCACTCATTTTATCTTTCGATTATTTAATAATAAATATAATAATAATAATAAATAAATAAATAATAATAATAATAATAATGATAATAATAATAATAATGGTGATGATTATAATAATGATATAAACACTCCTTTCTACCAGCGTCCGAAACGTCAGTAGGTTTTTTCATCTTTTTCCCTATCCGGACCTCCTGGCCGGTAAATAACATATATTTATCATTACTGTTTCATTAGAAAAGCCGACGCAGCTCACTCTAGTTTTTAGCTAGTTATCTCTGCTATATCTATAGCTTTGAGTACGAAATAAAAGTCTAAAAATGCGTATTTTGATGGTTGAATAGAGTACTTTAGAATTATTTCTTTTCAAATGTTTTCAGGCAAATGAAGACGTATTCACTACTGTTGATACTGCTGGTATTTACTCTACTTGGGTTCCTGGGAGCTTGCGCACAACAATGCAAGCCAAGTCGATTATCTCACTATGGGTACGCACTGAAGGCTTTTGCGTATTCTAAGTTCAAAGCAAAAGACCTCGATGTGTGCAGTCTGAAATGTGTTGAAGATCAACAGTGTAAAAGTATCAACTTCAACCTTGTATCTAACGACTGTGAACACAACATGGCGGTTAGAAAAGGTTTCTCATCGTTCTTCGTCAAAGAGGGCAACTCCGTTTATGCAGACGTAAGAGATCCAAGTAAGTATATGAAGTATTAGGTTTTCGTTACGCTTCGATACGTTTTGGCCTTGCGTCCGCAATAAAGCGATCGAAAACGCATACATTTTAAATTTGAAAATTACCGCAGGGGAGGGGAAGGATGTCCTGGCCACTTGGGCCTGCTCCCTGCAGCACCCCTGTATCACATTCGTAAAAAAGGCGAAAACGGTAGTCTTTAAAAACGCTGACGTCACTTACAGTGCGGGTTTGTTTTTCACATACGCAGACGACGATAGTGCATTATTTCCGATGGCATCATCGTTTTTGATCGTTTAAGAGCGGACGGGCTTAAGCGCTATGAAAACCTTACTACAGCATGCCGGCAGCCCGTCTTAAGCACTAATTAACGCATCACCACTGAAAGGAGTGAAGTTTAATGCAAGCCTTATGTAATCATCATATATTATGTAATTTAATAATTTGTGTTAGATTATATGAGCAAATCTTGGATGGTGATAGAACTAGAGGACCTGGTTAACAACCCCTATAATTTTTCATAGGATACGGAACGAAAAAGGAACTATCAGTCCACTCGTGTAAACGAATCCGTGAACTCAATCCCGATGCACCAAGCGGAGTGTACTGGATCAAACCAGGAAATGACGTCACTCCATTTCAAGTCTACTGTGAAATGACCATCGATGGAGGAGGCTGGACCCTAGTCTACAGTTACCGATTCACAAATTTTGCTAACTTCATTGCTGCATCCAATGCTGTCACCCCGTTTCCAACATGGCCTATAAGCCAATGGGATTCTTCAACTTGGACACCAAGGTCTAGCGTGGCTCCTCTGAATGAAACAGCGTTATCCGCGATGGATTTCCCACTGTGGAGGAAGATTGGTGACGAGTTCATGGTGAAATCGAACATCACGCATTGGGTAGCATGCTTGAAGGGCACGGGGGATGTTCTCAACTGGAAAACTGGGTCCCTGAACTGCAGGCTTATAAAGAACGTGGCTCAAGTCTGTCTCAATTACGTTCCAACTCATTTTGTTCTTAAGACACAATGTGGTGTTGCTTTGTATAGAAGCGGAGATCATTCTTTCTTCTTTGAAGGTAACTTAAGAGAGTGTTATCCAGTCCACGACTCGTGCGGTAAGCGGTCAATTCATAATCATCTGAAAAATATCGCTCATCCTGGAGGTGCTTTGTATGTTCGCTGAGAGACAATCAACTACTTTGGACACTTCATTGCCGTAGCCATGGGTACTCCGGTTTCAACTGCCCCAATCTTTTTAGCACCGTTTTTAACGGTTTTTTTTTTTTTAATGATAAACCGCTGAGCACATTGTAGTTTTTCCAAGTTTGTCTCACGTTCAGTCAAAATTATGGTAATTTCGAAGTAGTTTTTGGTATTATAAAGAAGCTTTGACTTGATTCCCGGAAGTATCTTCAGAAAATATAATCGCATGCGAGAAGGAAATGAAAAATGATAAAAATACACAAAAAGGTTTTGCAAGATAATGAATTTAAAGGGGCACTTGGACGAAAATCGCTCCAACATTAAAACTCTTTCATTCGAACTGGAACTTTGCTGAAATAATCTCGGATACATTAATATTCCCTCACTGAAACATCTTTCTGATATTCGAAAGGATCGACCGCGATTGTCTCAGTTTAAACTACATTTGAACCTATTAATCTAGGAGTTCCACAGGGCACCATACTGGGTCCTATGCTATTAACACAAATTATGAGAATCTATGAGAATCGACCGCGATTGTCTCAGTTTACACCATATTTGTACTTATTAATCTAGGAGTTCCACAGGGCACCATACTGGGTCCTATGATATCAACACTAAATGTAGCCTTGGAAAGACACAAATATATTTTAGTTTTGTATGTAATAATTTTTATATCAGTATATGTATGTGCAACTGAAACAACATTTTAAATACACAACACCATCACTATCAACATTTTTATGGTTATTAATTTGCGATTTCGAATGAACGATCACTTGCAGAAGAGATTTTAATATAAAATCAATGTAAGTATTACAATTAACGTCCCCAAAAATACTTTCGTACAAACCATCTGATATTAAATAAACGCTTTCTTGACATCTTATTTATGTAGTTTGGAAATTGTATTCAATGTTATTTAGTTTTCACTCGGATCAATTAAAGTTTCCTCCGATCCATTTTGGATCAAATTGCTGTTCTCTATACCTCCACCAACACTCGGTACTTCTCTTATCATGGTCATATCTCTTGATATTTCTCCTTTATTCTTTTCTATTTCCACCTCATTTTGCCCAATCTGTGAATTTTGCCTACTTTCCTGGTCATTTGGGCTTCGACTTCTTTCTCGTACTTGTGTCGGTGAGTCGTCGTTAGGTCTTCGGTTTCGATTCGGTGATACACGAATACGCCTTCGTCTTCTGACGGGCGAGGAGGAATCACTTCTTCGTTCTCTTTGTTCTTCAATCATAGTTGATCCTACGTGCCTGAGAGGAACTCTTCTCGGAGCTGACCGTGACCTGGGTTTGGCAATGACCTCCCTTTTTAAGACTCTTTCGATTCGGATGGCTCGTTGCTCTTTAAATTTCGTATCCTGTTCTTCCTCGACATCAGAGGCCACCATGTCTTCAATGTGGGCGTAGATAAACCATGACTGCGAAGCAAGGAAAAATTATCGAATATTCGAATCATGGACGTATGAATCGAGTTTGATTGCTGTGTTATTTCCTATTGCTGCGAGAGGCTTTGTCTATGGTGTATTCCGGGATTGCCGGTCTCGCCAAGAGCTTGTGTCTTGTGTGAAGGAAATGATACTGAATGCATGGGTAGTAGTGTATGTTTTGTTTGCGTATCTAGAGTGTCCAAATTAAGTGCAAAATTTCTAATATTAAACACTATCTTCGCTTTCCTTTACGAATTTTGTCAGTTTACTCAGATATGACAGCAGTGTTTTGACAGTCTTTTCTTGATATATCATGACCGCCATGTTTTTTGATTTTTAATTTTCTTGGGAACGATTGCAAACCAACGATAACTCGGGAGCTCTATGGTTCCCATTTCTCCCCCATATGGGTGGGTGGGTGTGTGTGTGTGTGTGGGGGGGGGGGGGGGGGGGGTGAGTAGCAGGTTTTAAGGGCTTACCCTTGATGAGGAGAACAAGGATCCCAGGAAAGGCAAAAGTACCAGACAAGAAAGTGCTTTTTATGAGCATCTATGTCTCCTTAAGGTTTTTTTTTGGTACAAAGCTCATTTCAGTAGGGAACCTGAACACTACAGAAATGCACCCTTAGAGTAGTCATAAATTGCAAATAACGCTGGACACGATACCATGTGTTCTCTTGAAATGAATAAAAATTAGTTTTTTTCAAATTAATCACAGTAGCTTTAAGTTTTTTTGCTATTAAGATAGTCCAAAACAGTAGAACTTTTCGAGGGAAAGTTAAGTAACTGACTTTAGAACAATCTCAAAGTTGAAGATGTTCCTGGTATTGGTAATATAATAGACTTATTTCGAACGTGTGCCAGAAGATGGCAATGATCAAAGGTGGTAAATTGCAGCTCGGGTCCAGTCATAGCAAAAAATCATAGGAGTCTCTTTTGAAAGCCAAAACCTGAATGTTTTACTTAAAAAAGCTAAATCAACTTTTTTTGTACAAAAATATCTTTTTGTACACAAAAAAGCTATTCATCAACATTTTAATGGCTTCCCACTGGGAACCGATCAAAACAGCTAACACATACCTCAACAGCAAAGCACAACAGTCTCCCTGCAGATAAGCACAGCGTCACATATGCTTGCATGCATGGGCTCAGGGTTTCGTCCAATAATTTTACTCTTTCTATATAAAACCATATGGGAAGACCATGCAGACCAAGTATTGCAAATGCTCCAATTGGTGTCTTGAAACCTAGTGGAAACAAAATGAGTAGGGAAGATAACCCACAGTCTATACAGAATTTAGGCCAGGATTGAGTAATGAGGACTGTTGGATGCCTTCAGCTTACTGTATGTGAAACATGGATCCAGTCAGTTGTTCTCATTTTTAACAATACTTTTACTCAGGATGGAATTGGGAATAATGAGAAAATAATTATGATAATTATAGGCAAAATGGTGGCTTGAACATTAAGTCTTACAAGGTGAGATACTAACCATTAGCCATGACAGCCTGTACCCACACTGGTGGGGAGGACTTTGAAGAGCCTTTCCATGCTTTGCCAAGTGTGTGAGTACATACAAACACCATCCACTCAATGGAACTGATCAACCAGCCAAACTGAATCATAATAATACACAAAAATTCACTTCATAAAAATAAACATTAACTGCAGGAACATACTGTATGCAATATAAATTTTGTGTTACCAGCTGTTTTGTTGAGACTATTCCATTCACACCTCCTCAAACAATTCTCTTTTGTTTTGTTAATAATTGTCTCTTCTATGAATACAAAAAAATTAAGTTTTCCGATATCCCAAATGTTTGGGTCATTGATCCATCCTCTGTTTTGGGGTTTCACTGGTCCTGTAGCCTTAACTTTCAAGAATGGATAGGGGGAGATATTTAAGAAATAAATAAGCTTTGATCACCAGTTTTTATATATCATGTATGACCAGTAGTATTGTAGTATATGCCAGTAGTGTATGCTAGCAAAAAAGAAATGAACTTTCTTACCTTGAATACATGAGCATATAGCATTCCTCTGCTTAAATTATCAATTGCAACATCAAGCTAGGAAGATGGAAATGAGGACGATTAATATGGATACAGCATCCTTCATATTTGCAATCCTAGGGGGGGGGGGGGGGGGGGACCAGGATTATGTTGCTATGGTTTCCTCGGTGTTTGTAAACAACTTAGGATCAAGGTCCCATGTGGGAGGCCTTGCTCTTCAGAGCTGGCTCTGTATTCAGTAAGACAGGTACAATAGGGTACTGAATGACAGCTTTATTGTTGTGGCTGTCTTTTCTTTCTTTTATCTTACTATTATTTACTCACCCAGGCTCCAAATGTTGAGACCTGATTAAGTTTCCTAGCCGCATAGCCATCAAAACCTTGGATTAAATTTAATACCATTTTTACTCTTTTTCAACTAATGACTTGGGAAGTCAAATCGATCAAACAATTTGGTTCTTTTCCCCCATTCAATGAACAAGTGTGTGAGGGAGGGAGATGGGGAGGGAGAGAAGGGAGGGAAGGAGGGAGGGAGGGATGAAGGCTTGTGGAAAACATTTAGGAATAAAGGTTCAGTAGATGTACTAGCCTTTTGAGACTGGCTGCACAAAGACTGGATAGCACCATATATTGGATAAATCCTTATCAAATAGCTGTTATCCAACTAAAATTTATCCAATGGATAACAAACTATCCAACAGATGTTATTCACTCTTTATGCAACCAGGCCCTGTCCATTAAATCCATTAAACCTTGTATACATACAGTATTAGTTTACCTACCATCTAGTATTATGGAAAAGCAATAAAAAGATAAAAACGATAAAGGTGTCGTTCTCAGGAACCAGAAAGATATTGCTAAAAGAACCAGGCGGACATAACCTAAAATAAAAATGAAATATTAAGTGAGTAGTTTGATCAACTGAGGGCTATCATAAGAATACTTAGAAGTGTGATGCATCTTCAATTCAAAACTATCATAGCAACGGTAAACAGGTTTGAAACCATATATATGTAAATCCTTTTTTTGCAAAATATTCATCTAAACATTAAAAATACAAAATTTTACTTATGGCAGAACACCAATTTCTGTTACCAAAATAATACGAAATGATTGTTTTTTTGTTCTCGAAATCAAATAAGCTTATATAATTAAATAAAGTAAGTTAATATAAGATAAATTAAACATATCTAAACTTTCAGCACCCTTTAAAACAAAACCGTACAAACAACATTACGTTATTACTGACATATATTGCTTACATGATATGATTCTACACATACCTATGATGTTAGGAACATACAAAAAGATGTTTTTTTGTTGCCATTTCTGGCAGAGAGATGAGTTTTTCATGGAGGAATGCCAGAAGCACATCTGCCGTCCTCCACTTTTTTTTGGTTGGACGGGGAAACCTGAGTACAAATGGAAGATAAGGGACTGGAGCGAGACACTATCGTTAATTTTACATGAAGTACTTACCTTTACCATGTGAGAAAAACAACATGGCGGACGAGTTGATGTTCATAGTTACAATACACAAATAATTTATTCTCACAGTCAATGAGTGTTAATACTGCTGTATTACTTTAATCAGCTTTTAAGGTTACTGTTATATTTCGCAATAGCCAAATAGAAGCAGTGTTTTTTTAGGCAGCGATGGGCTCACGGGCTATGCAAAGTTTGCGAGTAGGCAGGGTACTTGGAATTCTTATCAAGGGAACATCATCTTGCAATCTGTCTTTCGTTGCCCCTCGATGTCCTCGTAACAGGTTGATTACGACAGCATTTATCTGCAGTAATCGAAGACATTTATGTAATTCTCAAAGTGAGAATGTTGGACAAAACAACTCAGGAAATGATGAGAAACTGGTAGGTGAAGTGACATTTAATTTTGACTTAGCTGTCAAAATTAAGCTTAATGCAAAATAAATAAATATAAAAATTTGGTAATTAACAGTAGCCTTCTTTTTCTGTAGGTATCTTCCAGAACGTCAGTGGAGTCAACAGGTGCTAAAAATAATGATAAAGTATCAGCTGATTTCATCTATTAAGTTGAAAAAAATACTCCACTTATTTGTGATCATGTAAAATCTGGTACATTATATGGTTATAGATTATAATACAGTATCCTATGTTTTCCTCCACCAGAATTTAAAGAAAATATTTCCAACTTTGTCAAGTCATTTGGAATATCACAGAATATAGATACTGTCATCCCGGCATTTATTCATAAGTCATATTTGATAACACATGCTTCTGGGTTGAAAAAACAGCACCACGACAATGAATGGCTTGCTCTATTAGGTCAGTTTTATTGGCATGTTCTATGTTCTTCACTTTCATATCCTTAATGGTACATGTACATACAGTATATTAGGGGCCAAAGAGCACACTCAAAAGTGGGGAGTGGTGGGGCTAAGATTGAGACTAGTATGGGAAAAAGTGGGCAGTAGTTCCCCCTTCCCCACCCACTGCGTGGCCAGTACATATATTCTAGATTCACTTTTACTAGATCTAAATCTTGGTCCTCTGCTTATGAAATTTCACCTAAACTAGATATGTTATTTTACCATGCAAGTTATTTTTGGCAGTCACTCAAATCATTGGCTCAATGGTACAACTGTTGAACTTATCCTGGAGTACATATAGGTACTCTCTACTAATTG
This sequence comes from Actinia tenebrosa, assembly GCF_029948245.1. Lineage (NCBI taxonomy): Eukaryota > Metazoa > Cnidaria > Anthozoa > Actiniaria > Actiniidae > Actinia > Actinia tenebrosa. The sequence continues at coordinate 16,776,178 of NW_028292578.1, forward strand.
TTATGTTTGATTTATAGGAGTCCAAACGTCAAAAAGATTTCTAACTGAGCTGTTAACTCTCAACTTTCCACATTTTTCTGCTCATCAGCTTTGGTAAGTGTGCTAGCTACTAACACTATAAGTCCATTTATTTTGTCCAATGTCAAGCAGTGTTGGTATGAAAAATATTGTCCTTTATACTGAATGTTTGTATGCATGTAGTTAACTCATCCGTTCTATCAATACATGTGTTTCTTTCAAGGGATATACAAAATGGTCTGTTAGAAAGACAATTCCAGCTGATAGCAAAAGACTTTGAGATGGAAAGTTTGATTGCTTCTGAGGTACATATTAGATATCTTTTGTATCTTATCATAAATCTTTGACTGGAATCAGATTATATGAAGATTATATGAACCTAATGTTTGTACTTTGTGACTGTAGATAAGCATCAACAAAAATGTTTTAGCTCAAACTGTTATGGCGCTTGTTGGAGTGGTCTATATGCATGAGGTACGTATGATGCATAATTGTATTCTCACTTGGTTAATATATGCTCACTCAGATAAGGGAATGATTATTAGCCAGAAGGGTTCGCAGGGCTAAAAATAACAGTTGGTCAATGGATAATTTCTAGTTAAGACTGACACTAAGTGCCTCTTAAGCCAACCAGTCGCATTGAATACTCACATGTTGATCAATCTGATTTGGCCAGTCATCATGTCTGGTCTTTGAGTAGCTGATATTTTTAGACCTGGGGATAGAGCAAGTGCAAAGAGGAAAAAAAGGATAAGAAAAAGTAGGGTGTGGAGGGGGGACCACGAAGAGAGGTTGAGAATACTTGAATATGAATATGGCATAGATTTTCAAGAGGATATCCTCTCTACAAAAAAAAGCTGGTGTCTTAAAAGAATTCAGAAGAATTTTTATAAATAAAGCAGTGCCAGGGCTGTAGCCACTGGTACGGTTGGGAAAAAATATGGGAAAAATAATAGAAAAAGATAAAAACTGAAAACCCTTGAAAACCAGACCAATTAGAAATTTGTGGCTATGGCTAAGGCATCCTGTAGTAATACTTATTTTAGGGATGAACAAAAAATGCTTTAATTTTAAATTTAGGGTCCAGCAAAAGCAAGACAACTAGTTCAAGAAAAAATTATTTCAAATTTAAATGAAGAACAAATCAAGGAAATAATCAAACTTCAACACCCAAAGTACATATTAAGAAGTTTGATGAAAGAATCTAAGGATGAACCTCTGAGAACAAGGTATTTCATAATTGTTCCAAATTATTTTAAAATAGTGTGAAGTCAGTATTGTACATGTATAGTCAGTCAACAAGATGATAAAGTATCTTTAATTACACCCTGTAGTTTTTATCTTCCATTTTTACTGCCATCAAGGACTAACATCTAAAACATCAGCACAGTTACAACGTTTTTTACATAGTGTTTTAATAAAAGTTTCCTCCTTATTCACTTGTTGTATTCAAGACACCAATGCAGTTCCAACAAGTCGCCACTTGTCAACATCAGTTTATCTATATTATTATGTGATTTGATTAGGTTTCTTAAGAGGAACACACCAAAATCAGGTGCAAGCCAGAGTAAAGCCAAGTTATACAAGGTTGGAGTATTCAGGGGTGATAAATGTCTGGCTATAGGTAAAAAAGAAAAATTCTCTATAATGTTCTGAGAAAAGGAGGCCTTCTTTCCTCATTCCCTTTCTCATTTTTGATTTCCCTGAATTCTTCTTTTCTTGTCCCATTTTGCTTCCATTATTTACTAACTATTGTATTTTGTTCTTGCAGGAATAAGTGACTCTGCAGAGCATGCTGAGAAAAAGGTAAATTTTATACCAGTTATTCACAGAGTGTGTTATGATACCTTTAATCCAATCAGAACAATGTGACAGTCATTACACCAATCCATTGACAAGCGTCTTTCATTCCTTAGAGGAAAGACACTGATTCGTCTCTCAGTATTCCCATTATTGATCAATATTTGATCTCTTGAGTGCTGTGGCAAACATGAACAAAATCCTGCTATGATCTAATATCAAATCTTAGTTCATGCAACATCATTTACTTCTAGGCTTGTCAGACTACACTTCTTAATCATTTCCCTGAAGAACTAAGGGGTTTTGAGTTACTTTATGAGGCAGAAGACATTGACACAGAGGAGAAAATTGACTTTGGTTTGATGACATCACGCCAGCGTATTGTAACAATAGAAAAGGTTTGTCTTTCATTTAATGATCCTGATTCAGGGTCATGTATTGTGTAGCTCCAGAGAATATCCATACTCCAACCATGGAAGAAATTAATTGGAATTTCAGAAGAGTAGGGGGGCCAGAGAAAGAACAAAATTACAGAGTTTGTATGGAAGAAAATTGGAAGTTCCTTGGGGTAGTGGATTCCCTCTTGTGGGGGTATGGATATTAAATTTATTTTCTGGAACTACACACTTATGCATAGGCCATTAAAAATACTTAAAACTGTAGAATTTTTGAGAAGAAGAAAGATTTTTAAAATGTGCTTTCCACCAAGTGGTAGACAAGTCAAACCTCCAAATTAACAACTAAGAACTCCCTCTTCAGAAAATAGCCAGTGTTAATCCTTTAGAATCCACCTGGCCAAAATCCTAGGTGTGCCCGTTTTTTTCTTCCCCTTTTTCATAAATATCATTGTTTAAACTAAATTAAGGTGCTCCTCTTCGGTTCCTCCTTGGGTCCAGGGATCAATGAGTAACACCTGCAATGTAGGCTTCCAAAATACCAGTATCTTGCCAACTTTCTTCCTAGGAAATTGAAGATTTTGGTTTCAGTATCAAAGGTGGCGAAAAAAAGAAACTAAAGAACGAACAGTGGTTGGTGTTCAATTATTATTCACCAATCTTCATCTCCAGTATAGTTCCTGGAGGTCTGGCAGACAGGTTTGTGCAAGTCCGAATACTAAGTTTATAAGTTTGCTTTCAATTTATGAGTACTTAGAATTTTAAAAATAAGAAGCAAGAGTATTATGTAGAATCAAAAGAGGAAGTTATGCACTGGGTTTCTGGCTAACACCAATTTTCTTGAAATTGCCCTGGATCATTATTGGTTCCGTCACTGATGATCACTGTTGATGAGTTGGGGAAGTTCTTGCTTTTGGTTCCTGCGCATGTGTTAACCAGCTAAGCCACACTTGCTCCAAGATTGTGACACTAATCTTGGGAGTAAACCAAGCAATTGCAACATTACGTCAGGCTAGATGTCATCTCTCCAATTATAGGTTCATTAGCATCATTCTTCAACACTTTGAACCAACTGTATTCTTGTACTTGTATTTCCAGGCTGGGAGGACTGCGTATTGGTGATGTCATTCTTGCAGTTAATGACCGGGTAAGCTTATATTGCATGATGTATGAATTGTGCTATTCAGTTATCTTTATTATTATTTTTCTTACTTTCAGAGTCTTGTTGGGATTGATCATGCCGGAGCAGTCAAAATACTAAAATTAGTGTCTGGTAAGTATCTGCCATGTGCTTGTCAGGGTTGCGATAAAATAGTCATGCGTCAATAAGTATTATTTTCCTTCTTCTTAAGATTTAGGCAGCCATATTTACATAAAATTACTATTGTTTGCACGCATGCTCGAACCCTTGCGTAAAGATTTTGCTGCAGTTAAATCAAGCAGCCGATCACTGGTATTGGAATATATTTAAGTGGAATGATAACTGGTCATTAGTGGATGTATGACTTTTTCTGAAACTTTTTGACGTTTTTTTACAGGGACTGTGGACCTAACTGTTAAGTATTCAAAACAAGGCGAGTACAGTATTTTGACTCTGGTGTCATGAATCCCTACCCAGCCACCCCTCCCATGTGAGAAATCCTAGTGACATCAAGGGAAAATCCCAGATAACATTATTTCTTGACAGGGTGGTGCAAAGGAGTTCTCCCTTGAACCTCCCAGACCTTGGAGATGAACAAACTGATCTTTGTATTCAACATATTTATTTATCTAACAAGTTCAAAATATGACGGGGAAAATGATAAAAATATAGATACATGTTTTGAGGCAGGGAAACCACAACAGCTAATGCCAATTACTTAATTACTTGGCAAAATTTCAAATTAAATATCATATCCTGTATTTCTTGTCTTAATATTGTATTGAGTTATTTTCTTCAAAAACTAATTGCAGTGCTCGTAACAGACGGAGTAGAAACTGAGTTCAGGAAAATGAAAAGGCAAAAACGTATGGCTGAGTTGACATCTGAGGTCTGGGCTGAGTGGCATCAAGCACAGGCAAACCAACACCCAGAAAAGTATGCAGATGTCTTGCGACTTGAAAAAGATATTGCTGCTGATCAGTCATCATAGAACTAAAATGTTAGTCACAGTGCTCATTGGATTTCGTTCTTGTGTAGCTGATAGTTTTGAAATCAAACTAGTATTGATGTCGTGTTTTTCTGTTCTTTTTTTTCCTCAAAAAATGGTTTAAACTATTATATGATCACCTTAGCATGACCTGGGCTCCTTGAAGGGACTGCTGCAGCAAATGTCAGGGCTGCAGCAAATTTTAGGCCCTAATTAATACTCGGGTGCAGAAAGCTTCTTCATTAACCCTTCAGGTTGTATTCCTGCACTCTATCACCATAATAATTTACCCTTACGTCTTTTCATGTATTATTTTATATTGTTGTAAGTGGAAATAAAAAACCTTGAATCTGTGGAAGTTACCCATGGTTGACCAAATGGTGCAAAATGTAAGAGCTCAAGAAGTGATCAAAACCAACACTAATAATCACACTCTACAACCATTGTCACAGTCAATGCAACAAAATGTATCAAATTTAGTGCTTTTCATTCGAAGTCAAGGAATTAATTCAACTCAAATTCAATTTAAATTTTGCTTTCGCATAATTCATTAGACTCAATCAATGTTGTTCTGGTGAAGTTTTAGTTTTTTGGGCTGTCTGTGCATAACCATTCATAGATGATTATAAAATTTACATAAAATTATTTAGACAAAATCATATTATTTCAGAATTCCCATTTTTTAAGACTTCACCCTCCCCTCCCATGTTCAATCTGTTCTGTCTTACTATATTTGGGTACCCTGTGTCACACTCGAGTCGAATCCAACATGGCGGCTGTCTGTAGAACATGGTGCAGGACGACAATCTTAAAACACGATCACATGCTCTTACGTAGTGTGTATAGATACTATGCTGTAGCTAGCACTAAAACTGATGAGGGAGTTCTTCAAAGAGTCAAAAAATTCGTATTTGGCGAAACTGTTTCACCGGAACAGCTACAACAAACATCTGATTCAGACAGGTGAGTAAGATTTGCTTGGCACGATTACTAGACTCTACCTCTATAATTCTTTTGCCAACGGATTAACTTTTCATTATTATTCTTTATTTTTGATGAATTTGAAAGTTTTTCAAGCCACTATTAGTGATATTATGGTTCTCATCTACCTCTTTGTATTGTTGTTTTACTACCCCCTCCCCTACGATTTGCAGACATGCTTTTGTTAATGTATTCATGGTTACTATAAGATGATACAACATGAACAAACTTTTCTTTTTTCACTATGGAAGAAGTCGGCTTGCAACAAGTTCAATTTGCCTGGTGTAAATATTTTCAAAATAGACCTTGTTACTATGGGCATAACATTTCTCATTCAGACCACATGTCATTATCTTGAGAATAAGATTCTTTGTTTGAGTTGTATCAATGTTCATGTGTCTTCTCACGCACATTGGTTAAACAAAAAAATGATACTCTAGGGAATGACTTATGGTCTGGAATGAGAAAACATTATGTTCAAGGTAAAGAGGTCTATTATTACTTTGTTATTTAGTTATTATCAAATCAAGAAGGCTACAAGTCCACAGTTGTTTAACATGGAACCATCAGAGATAAAAGATAAATTAGAGTCCATTACAAGGAAGACGATGTCACTATCTACTGAACATGACTGGCTATTAGTTGACACTAGGGATATAATTACTAAATACAAGGTATGAATGGAACTTTATTGATTGACCAGACGAAAGACAGCTCTATTTCGGCTTGGGCATAATTACCTTGAGAATAAGATTCTTTGTTTAAGTTGTATCAATATGCATGTGTCTTCTCATGCACAACTGTTAAACAAAGAAATGGTACACAAGGGAATGACATAAGGTCTGCAATAAATATACATTAAGTCCAAGCTTAAAAGATTAAATTTTTCATTTAATGAATTTTTCCCCCAGATCCTTAAGCATTGCAATGAAGAATTTGGTTTTGAAGTTCCAAGTCACCAACTGAAGGATATTAATAGTGTTGAAGATATCGTAAAATACTACTGTTCCATCAAATCACCCAGTACAAAGACATTTAAATCAATAGATATAGATAATCTACCACCAAACTTACAAATTGGAGGAAAAGTTCCTAGAAAACAAATCTGAAATTATATAAAAACAAACCTTGACTGTTAGTCCTGTTTCTAATCATTACGTTGAGAATTTGTTAAATTTTTTTGAAGAGGTTCTAGATCTCATCCTTCAGTGTTTGCATTATGGTCTCAAACTATTAAAACTACAAGTACCTATGGCGCGCGGAATGGTTCAAAATTGTCATTTCGATGTAATTGAATATTTGTTTGTCAATTGCGTTACTTCGTTTGAATGTGTAAACTTATCAGTGCATTGCAGTACACAAGCACGTTTCATATGTTTTTTGTCAATCAATTCTAATAAAAATAGTCAATTGCGAAAATTCGGTCGTTTCACAATAGCTCTGTCAATCACCAAAACTCGGTCAATTACAAAAACTCGGTCAATCACCAAAACTCGGTCAATTATAAAAACTCGGTCAATCACCAAAACTCGGTCAATTACAAAAACTCGGTCAATCACCAAAACTCGGTCAATTATAAAAACTCGGTCAATTACAAAAACTCGGTCAATCACCAAAACTCGGTCAATTCAGCAAAAACTCGGTCAATTACAAAAACTCGGTCAATCACCAAAACTCGGTCAATTCAGCAAAAAACTCTGTCGATTCAGCAAAAAAACTCTGTCGATTCAGCAAAAAAACTCTGTCGATTCAGCAAAAAAACTCTGTCGATTCAGCAAAAAGACTCGGTCAATTACAAAAACTCGGTCAATTACAAAAACTCAGTCAATTACAAAAACTCGGTCAATTCAGCAAAAAACTCTGTCGATTCAGCAAAAAAACTCGGTCAATTCAGCAAAAAAACTCTGTCGATTCAGCAAAAAAACTCGGTCAATTCAGCAAAAAACTCTGTCGATTCAGCAAAAAAACTCTGTCGATTCAGCAAAAAACTCGGTCAATTACGTAACAATAAGCACGTGTCATATGTCTTTTGTCAATCATCACGCGTAAAACTCTGTCGATTCAGCAAAAAAACTTTGTCGATTCAGCAAAAAACTCGGTCAATTACGTAACAATAAGCACGTGTCATATGTCTTTTGTCAATCATCACGCGTAAAACTCTGTCGATTCAGCAAAAAAACTTTGTCGATTCAGCAAAACGTTTTCGATTACGTAACACAAGTAGCACAAGATATGTCTTTTTTTCGTCAATCATCACGCGTAACATCCAAAGCTCCTCTCAGTCGACGCCAGAAATATTATATGGTTGCATTTTTATAGTAGCACTGTTAGTCACTAAATACACGGCCGGCCAAGTAAAAGTAAGAGTTTGTTCGCCGAGAACGGAGGCATTTAGCTATATATAGACCGGGGATAAATGTATCAAGCATGAACAATACATTCAAAGACCCTTCTGCCCACTACACAAGACTTTACAAGGCATTGGAATATCATAGTTTATGACTCAACTATATTAATTATACTGAGAGAAGGTAGATTGAGCTGAGTAATGCTCATCATCGCATGGGGAGCTTTTAACGATGCTGGCATTTCAGGCTTTAACTTAGAAAATGATATATATACTTTCAATTACACAACGTTCTTGAATCAACCTCAATCAATTTGTGCAACATATGTTCTTTACATTTTTTCTTAAATTTATTCAGTTTCAAGCTTAATGCAAAATGATTATATAGTACTATAAATGATTAACTTTTGATGGCCTTATGATCGGAGCTAGTAAGTGGTTAATTAATTTTTTTTTTGCAAGTCAGAATCATGACGATTCTAGGTTTAAATACACAATCTTTAAATATAAAAACTTTTGACACACATATATCCTACTTATACAGAACAAAATATTTGTAACGAGTTTTTGTAATTGGCCGAGATAAGAAAATTGTTTTTAATAGTGAAAAAAAGCAACAACAACAAAACAAATAATAATCAATACTTTTATAATATTGCATAAAGATGGATTAGTAACGCATTTTATCGAAATAGTTATATGAACCGTTTATATATACAGAATATACATGTACGTATCATGTTTATGTGTGGAATATGTGAATATCGATGTCATACGCATCCATAAACATACGTATATACTCATAACTTATTTAGAACTAAGTTGATGTGCATGCAACTATATATGCGCAAAACGCCAAATAAGATGTCTGTCTTTCTGTCTGTCTGTCTGTCCCAACATTAAAAAAGGATTTACACGTTATTCTGCTTTAGAGAAATCAGATCCGTGCAACAGTTATTTGTTGTTTTCGCCGTTTAAAATTTCAAGGACCGTAAGTAGAACTTTCAAATAAATGTCTATTCCATAGTTCTCGTCATCATCCAAAGGACTTATGCGTCTTTCGAGTAAATCACTTCTGCCGGAGCCAAGCGGGCTGGTAATCTTGGGCAAATCATAATCGTCGTTTTCCTCGTCATCATGAGGAGAGGTAAGAACATCCGACTCCAGAAGAAGCGTATTTTCATTAAGAAGTTCCTGTATTGCAGTCCTTGGTTCGTTTGCAGGATCGATGATACTTTCAATCCACATCATAAATGGAGTTTTATTGCCTTCAGTTGATGTTCCGTGAAAGTTCCAACCCTGTCGAAATTCCTCTAAGCTACGATTTATGCGAGGCAGGAAAGTGAAATGAAGGCAAAAGAGATGAACATCATTATCACGATCAAGAAGACTGTTCTCTTCCAGAAAATTAAAGATATCGATATAAGTTGACGAAACACAGCGTGTAACGTCTCTATGCATTCGCTCAACTCTTTGGTTATGAACTGATTTTCCCTTGATGTGCGAACCTCTACCTTCTCCCCTCACATTATTCATAAATCGCTCTACCGCTACGTTTTCAGTACCATGATCAGCGCGAACGCGGGAAGGGACACCATATGTTTCCGTGGCTTTAACAAAAGCCTCCAGCACAGTATTTGAGCGCATGTTATCAGCACAGGTATGAGACGGGAAAACCCGTCAACGCAGCAGTGAATCGCAAATCCCCAGTGCTTCATCTTTAAATTTGCGTCGATATGCCACAGCGAATTTGAAGCTGGCACTTGATATGGCACACGAGTGTTTGCATCAAACCATCTCATTGTTGTTCCCAGTGGATCAATACGACGAATGATGTTTCTTACTCTTTCTCTTTGCACATGTATACCACGTGCTTTCAACATTCCAATCACCATTCGTTCTCCACAACGGGGGTACAACTCCTTTATTTCTTTTAAGACCAGTTCCAACTCTTCTTCGGATAACTTTGTAAATTTTTTCAGCATATTCGTTTCCCTTGATACCTTTCTCTTCATTGTAGAAGACGAAACACCAACTTTCTCACAGATACTTTTCCACGTAAATCCAATTTCCCTCAAAAGCTTAACTTTTTCTATATCCACCTTAAGAGCCGGCCTTCCTGGATTACCACTGTAAAAAACCTCTGCTCTGTCTTGATCTCTTAAATTTACTTGCTTACTTTGAAGCCCAGACCGCGACAGGATGTCAGATCTCTGAGTCCAGTACTCAGCGAGATCATTAACGTCTCGCAACAGAGAACTGAGGCATGCTTTTGTGTCACTTGAAAATATTGCATTTGTGGAGGATAGCAACCTTCCAATAACTTGACGAGAGGTTGCTAATCTTCGATTTAGGTCACCTACTACTGCAGGATCTTGCGAGTCCTTTAGTCTTTCGCTTCTTTTAAAGAGGCTACTACAGGAATCTATGAAATCACTAAGATACTGGTTACTATCTTGAGAATTCGCCATTTGAAAAAGTTTAAAATTAGAAACTTCTATAGATTTTTAAACTTTATAGTTACATTGTTTTTATAATTCTATTGCAAAATAGAGCACCACATGTCACTCCAGCGGAACGTCACCATGTCGTGACGTAGGAAAGTCACTATCTAATGCCATTCCCGGGTGTGTGTGTAATAGTAAAGACTTGCTAATGACATTCAGATTGCTCTTACCAAACTTGTAATTGCTGTTATTTTGCAAGCACTGTAAAAGAAACCAGCTATCAAGAAATATAGATAAAAACACAAGCAACAGCATTTGATTTGGTCTTTAAACTTTGTACGCTACTCAGTAATAATCAGCCGAATAATTAAAAATGTTTGACAAGAAATTAACCATCTAGCTTATGTAAACAGGATGCTGTCATCATAACAAGTATTTTAATAGGAGAAGTACATGTAAACAATGAATTGCTTTATATTGAATTGATTGTACAAGCTACCAGTGCCTATACCGTTACTTAGACTAGAGGGATTAATCCACCAACGATTTCAAACATTCTAACTGCCCTATCCAAATAAACATGACTTTCTAACACACACGAACGCTATACATCCACTAACTTTCCGACTGCATAACATGTACAGCATCGTCTTTATCTCAGTTTCCATCTATTCTAATGGTAGGTCTTACACAACGTATACAGATTTCGCAAATCCAGCATGCCTACTTTCCTTAAGGATTGCAACATTTATTCACGAAAATCAAAATTTCGTTCACATTAAATCCAAATATGGTAAAATGAGGTATGCCTTCGTAGTGTATAAAACCTGTAGGTTCCATGCACTCATCGTTACACTCACCCCTGGTCGTCAAAGTACGTTAAACAGCAGCAAAGTCAGCGAGCGAAGCAAAAAAGTAAGTCTTAATACATTTTCTCACGTACGGCATTTTCTCACCCCTTTCAGTATCATTATAACTCTAACTTCTTATTTTCTTTATTTTTCTATATTATCTAATGTTTTTGACTTACGCATGCCCGTATATGACTTAAATATATATGTCGGTGTCAGGCTAAAGTTAATTCTAACGCCTGTTTTTGCTCTTTTCATTTATGCAGGTCAGAAAAAGGACAGACATTAAGCCGCAAACGGACCTTTTATAATTGATTGTAATGGGTAGGTGATATCAAACATTTTTAATTTGACATTTCCATAGTTTTTGAGAAGGCTACAAATTTCTCTAATTCGTTGCCTTTCCTTTAGCCAACAGAGGAAATGACGACAGAGTGAAGCAACTGGAAATCGAGCTAGGGCAGTTGCGCGAAAGAATTGGTCAAGGTAGAACTGGCCACGGACATTTGGATTCCAACCCTTCGTCGAACAATGTCGACAATCGATCATTTTCTTCAATCACAAACTCCGCCTTAGGCAACTTGTCTCGGCTTCATTCCTCCTTTTCTGCGCCCAGATTTAATCCAATGTCAAGGGCTCAAACCCATTCACGCGCTGGTAGAAGCAAGTCTCAGGGAAGGAGGTATGACGTTGCCTTGGTCGTTCTAGACTACGTTCCTAGTGCCCCAGTGGAAATGGATTTCTCGCATCACCATACTCTGGGTACAGGTCAACTAACTTTGTTTTCAACATTTGATGAGAAACGGTGCGAGCGAGAGATACTTTCCACTATTAGAATGTTTGAAGGACTGGAAAACTACGGAGGAAGGTTTTCATTTGTCAAAAGAGTTGGCAGGAAGTCAATCATCAAGCCAACTCTTTCGGCGTTACACAAATTCGACGCCAAAGCAATCAACAGCTTCAAGGGAAGTGGAAACCTGTACGTTCGCCTTACTTCCCCATCCGGTATAGACCCGAATCCCACTACACTCGATGAGGATATGCCGGAGGGCGAAGAGTATCAGGATGTGGAGTACTCTGATATAGAAGACAATACGAACGAAGTTGCCTATGTCGGGACTACAGTTCGTGTTCCAGGCCCCATGAGCTCAAGCGAGCTTGGAATGCAAATCTCCAATTCTACACCGGAAGTACCCAGAGAGGTAAATATTTTTTATTTCGTTATTTTACTGTGCAAATTCATTAGTTATCTTTTCGTTCATTACGACCTCTTGTGAATGTCTTTTTACTGCTACATCCTTCTGGAAATGAGTTCTTAATACAGCGACTATTCTTTTACTTGTTTCTAGCCCTGTCAGCAGAACTTGTCCCTGCCGGACTTCCTCAAAAAGGAAAAACTGTTAAAAAGTACAGAATCCGTCATTAAAAATTATGGTATGTAATCTTGAAAATTTAGTCAGATTAAGTTTTCCCTGGAACAGAATTAAAAATTCTGTTGGGTAATTTTGTTTTAGATCATATCTTACCGCGCCTACACTATCACTGCTTTTACTGTCGATAAAACGAATTAGTCTGGAATTTAGCTACTAAGTGACGTATTTCAAATGTTTCCTATCTCGTTCCACAGGACTTCATAATTTTGGTTCCACTGATGCTGTCTCAGTGGTTATTGCTCTCTTGCAGTACATACCATCAATAATGATAGCACTCTCAGAGAACACAAGAATAGGCTCTGCATTATTAGATGTAAGTGAATTGTCATTGATACTGTTTTTTTCTTCTAATTCCTCGAGAGGAATATCATTAATTGACAAGTCTGCTATAACAAAACATAAAAAACCCAATTAAATGAGATAAAACGTATTACTTATGTCAAAAAAAATTATCAAAACAATGGTATCTATGTTTTTAATTAACAATACATGGTTAAATAAAATATGAAAACCTAACAAATAGGCCTATTGTAACAGTGGGTCACGTGACCCTGCTCCCTTAAATTATAGCATTTGTGTCAAAATGAAGATAGAAATGGAAAGGGCGCCTCGATATTAATGAGAGGGCAAAGTTTCAGGTTATAATTCGTAAGACAGGAGAAAGAGCATTGAATAACAAAATCGATCGAATATTTTATATGGATTTGTATGGAAAAATGTGTTGGATGGCAAACGTTATTCGATTCTATATTTAATGTCATCTCTCTTCTATAGTCAATATTATAAACTAAAACTTTGCATTCTTACTAATAACGAGGTGCTCTCTCCCTGTCCCCTTAAAAGAGAAGTTGTGTTAAAACGAACCTTTTTAGCTTGTCAACAACTTGTCTTGATTCGATGTATGTACTTGAATTTACGTTAATTAGGTGTGCTTGTGTCAACAGTTGATGGCCGTGCGTGGATGCCGTGATAATGCAATCGTGGACAATGCCATTAAGTGTTTTTTATGTAGCATTGGCAAAGAGTATGGTGAACAACTAGACGTTTTAGAGGTATTGGAGAAAACGCTTCTTACCATCAAAGCTGCTAGTGAGGTAAAGATTCTGATTTTCTGTCGCGACACTTTTTTCTCTTTATCCAAACGTACAGTGTTAGGGGATTCACACACGTTCTTTAAAAGCATTACGATGTATCATATACCGAATATCTTCCCTTTCCTCTTTCAAAAGGAACTTTGCAAGGCTGTCGAAAGCAGTTTCATGGGAGAATGGCTCAAAAATGTCAAGTGCAAGGAAGAAGAAGTCAGTCTGGAATATTCTCGTATCCTTTAACCGCACTTCACAGCGTAGGACTAAACCTTTAGGCTTTTTCCAAAAAGATAACAATAACAATTACCGAATTTTTGTGAGTTATTAACTTAATTTCAAAAGACGGTCCCATTGTTTACGTGGTTCAATCTTCACAAGAGAAGGATGCTTGTAAAATATTGCGTAGTTCCCACGCATATAAAAGATGCACGAGTGTTCAACAAGAAATAGTGGAAAAGTTCGAAAATATTGGATCGCGTAAGTATAATGACTCTTCTTGATCTATAATTATCAAAGTTTTTAAGTTTTCGAATTTTATTTCAATAGCAAACTAACACGAGGATATCTTCGCATTTCTAGAGCCGGGTACAGAGGAATTTTTTGAAAGCATTTTTTGCGAGTTTTTACCAGAATTGTTCCTCTTGGGAATAAAGAGAAATAACGATATCGGTATTAAGGTGAGATCAACTACTTTAGCTCGTAATATTTTTTCAGGTTTTCCGTCTAAAGCGCCACTAGTCATAAGAATACAAAAAACAATTCAGTGACAGTGGCAATGCGGTCAAGAAAACATTAATAGACTGAATATAAATATGTTGTTTTAAATTTTCAATAGTAGTGTTTGCTTAGGTTTACTTCACATTTTCTATATATATGAACATATGTTTTCTTTAATATTTGTTAATTTTATTTGCAGGATAGAACAATCCTTGAAATTCCGAAAACGATTCCTTTTGGAATTTTGAAAGATCCAGAAGTGGACACCGAGGTTTCAGGTCAGGGGTACGGTTTGAAGGCTCTGATTATACACTCGGAAATCCGTTCACATTCTTCAATTGCTGTAAAGAATGGTGAAGATATTGATTCGTGGTAATTACGTATATTACGTTTGTTTCGTTTTTGTTTTTTGTTTTTGTTTTGTTTTGTTTTGTTTTGTTTTTGTTTTCGTATGCAGTCGGATTCGCTGTAATTTATTAAATTGTTTTATGTTATCTAGGATATTGTATAATGATGGCAAGACGACCACTTTCAAGATGACAGAAGTAATTGAAAATTATTTGCACGGCGGAGCAGCTAACGACAGCATTGATAGGTTTACCATTACCTTTTTGCTGGTATCAGGATAATGTTTATAATTTTCCGCTGTTGTCTTGTTTTGTTTTCGTTAATGCTTCGGTTTTTTTTGTTTTATTGTGTGTATGTTTGAAAGTTTGTGCTGTTTATGGTCAACTGGGATCCTTTGGAGGCTACCCATTTCGTCTAACAAACGACAAGAAAAAAGAAATTTTAAGCAGGTACTTACGACTTTTATATGACTTTTTTTATATGTTAGGTAGCATCATGCGTTCACCCAGGGGAGGGGAAATTTTTGCTTCAACTTTACAAAATTAACTGTTCTCCCAACCCTCTCCCTCCTCCTAAGGTACTGGCTAATGCGCTATGTTTTCCTATGATCTCCCTTACCTGCGTGCGTTTCCTACTTTTGTCATTTTTGTATAATGGAAAGCCATTTGACCGCCT
The DNA here is from genome assembly GCF_029948245.1 of Actinia tenebrosa. NCBI lineage: Eukaryota > Metazoa > Cnidaria > Anthozoa > Actiniaria > Actiniidae > Actinia > Actinia tenebrosa. Next base: position 16,791,407 of record NW_028292578.1, read on the forward strand.
GTATATGACCGTTCTTGTAGAAATAGTACAGTTTTGATAGTCCGTTACGTCGTAGATTGAAAGAAGAGAGCGTGGTCACCTTTCAAACCAAGCCTGGCACAAATCGGAGGTCGACAGCAAACTCTACCGCTGCATCAAATGAGCTTTCAGGTAATCAAATTAGTTTTCAGATAATGTCATTACATTGGGTAAATTTTATTATATCCGTTTTTGTGTCTTTCTGCTTGTCTGTCTGCCCGTCTGTCTGTCCTAGTTCCTTGTTTACTAGTTGTGTCCTTTCTTTATTTTTCTTTCTTACTATGCATTATCAGGGATGTTTAACTCTTGCATTTATATGTCATCTTCTTCAGTCCGTCCATTGTTTCGGCTCTTTAATAACTATCTGTTCCTTCACCCGTCTTTCTAGGGGAATGCCATCGTTTACTCTCTACCATAGAAGAACACCTTGGAAGTATTCAAGGAATGCTAGAACTGAAAGATCGCCTTCGTAATATTGGAAGAAATTTTGCTCTAGATAAATTACGCTCTAGACTTGGGGCAAGAGTTATTCCAGAACCCCTAAACCTGGTTTTTATGGGAAACCCAGGCACAGGCAAAACAACAGTTGCAAGGCTTTTCGCAGGTAGTTACCTAGCTCAACAGCAATGTAAATTCTTCCTCTTTTCCATGTAACCGAAGCTTTTATTTGCAATGTCATGTTCAAAGCATTGTTCGGTTTTGTAAACCGAACAATGCTTTGAGATATCTATTTTTTAGTAAGCGTTAATAATGCTATTGGGGTAGTATCTATCTGTCAAATATCAAAGACAAGGGATATATTAGGCTGTACGCTAAGCATACAGCGATCACGGAGTAATATTTAATTGTCTCTATTCTGTATTACTTGTCGTACAGCTATACTCAAAGACATTGGAATGATCGCAGAAAACAAAGTAGTCGAAGTACAAAGAGACGACCTGGTTGGTGTTCATATTGGTTCCACTGAAGCAAATACAGTCCAGAAGATACGCGAAGCAGAGGGGGGTATACTCTTTATAGATGAGGCGTACCAGTTGTACCGCGAGGGCGTCTCAAAAAATGACTTTGGTGCAGAGGCCATTGGTGTGATAATGAAACACTTGAACCAAGAAGATAATAGACAGCTTTGTAAAACAGTGTTCATCCTAGCAGGGTATGAGAGGGAGATGAAGCATTTTATGTCTGCCAACAAAGGGTTATTCAGACGATTCCGTGAACCCGTTTATTTTCGCGATTACAGCCCGATAGAACTTGGGGATATTATGACGACTCTTATTAGAAAGCAGGGATTCTCCAGTGAAGACCAAATCAACTGGGTAGATTTTTTCTCCTCTCTTCCCCAATCCTATCTTGCCTTATTCAACGGGGCAATATGCAACCGAGCATTTGTCAAGATAAAAGAAGCCATGAGTGAAAGGGTCCTGTTTGGAAGTATTTCGAGGGAAGGGCTTTTTCAGCTGTCAAAGGATGATGTTGCTAAGGCATTGGCCGCTTTGAAAATAGACGCGCAGTTCGCTGAAGAGAAACACTTGATAGACAAAAGCACGCAAGTGGAGGAGGGCGATTTCAATTAAGGCATCTCAAGTTCCGACGGAGTTCGAAGTCAAGGAAGACCAAATAAGATGGAAACTAATTTAAATCTCGATAAACTATTTCACTTGTACATTATAATAAACTAAATTACCCGATTCTGATTGGACAAAAAATTCTTCAATTTTGTTTAGTGCATTATAAACCTAGAATCGTCATGATTCTGACTTGCAAAAAAAAAATTAATTAACCACTTACTAGCTCCGATCATAAGGCCATCAAAAGTTAATCATTTATAGTACTATATAATCATTTTGCATTAAGCTTGAAACTGAATAAATTTAAGAAAAAATGTAAAGAACATATGTTGCACAAATTGATTGAGGTTGATTCAAGAACGTTGTGTAATTGAAAGTATATATATCATTTTCTAAGTTAAAGCCTGAAATGCCAGCATCGTTATAAAAGCTCCCCATGCGATGATGAGCATTACTCAGCTCAATCTACCTTCTCTCAGTATAATTAATATAGTTGAGTCATAAACTATGATATTCCAATGCCTTGTAAAGTCTTGTGTAGTGGGCAGAAGGGTCTTTGAATGTATTGTTCATGCTTGATACATTTATCCCCGGTCTATATATAGCTAAATGCCTCCGTTCTCGGCGAACAAACTCTTACTTTTACTTGGCCGGCCGTGTATTTAGTGACTAACAGTGCTACTATAAAAATGCAACCATATAATATTTCTGGCGTCGACTGAGAGGAGCTTTGGATGTTACGCGTGATGATTGACGAAAAAAAGACATATCTTGTGCTACTTGTGTTACGTAATCGAAAACGTTTTGCTGAATCGACAAAGTTTTTTTGCTGAATCGACAGAGTTTTACGCGTGATGATTGACAAAAGACATATGACACGTGCTTATTGTTACGTAATTGACCGAGTTTTTTGCTGAATCGACAGAGTTTTTTTGCTGAATCGACAGAGTTTTTTTGCTGAATCGACAGAGTTTTTTGCTGAATTGACCGAGTTTTTTTGCTGAATCGACAGAGTTTTTTTGCTGAATTGACCGAGTTTTTTTGCTGAATCGACAGAGTTTTTTGCTGAATTGACCGAGTTTTTGACTGAGTTTTTGTAATTGACCGAGTTTTTGTAATTGACCGAGTTTTTTTGCTGAATCGACAGAGTTTTTTTGCTGAATCGACAGAGTTTTTTTGCTGAATCGACAGAGTTTTTTTGCTGAATCGACAGAGTTTTTTGCTGAATTGACCGAGTTTTGGTGATTGACCGAGTTTTTGTAATTGACCGAGTTTTTGCTGAATTGACCGAGTTTTGGTGATTGACCGAATTTTTGTAATTGACCGAGTTTTTATAATTGACCGAGTTTTGGTGATTGACCGAGTTTTTGTAATTGACCGAGTTTTGGTGATTGACCGAGTTTTTATAATTGACCGAGTTTTGGTGATTGACCGAGTTTTTGTAATTGACCGAGTTTTGGTGATTGACAGAGCTATTGTGAAACGACCGAATTTTCGCAATTGACTATTTTTATTAGAATTGATTGACAAAAAACATATGAAACGTGCTTGTGTACTGCAATGCACTGATAAGTTTACACATTCAAACGAAGTAACGCAATTGACAAACAAATATTCAATTACATCGAAATGACAATTTTGAACCATTCCGCGCGCCATAGGTACCAGCAAGCTTTGTGAACTTTATTTACATTTTATAATAACATTGACAAAACTGTCTGATCTGGGATTTCTCTAGTGTGCTTTAATAATTACTGATGATGTAATACAATTAAAAAGTCATTAGAAATTATACATGTAAGTTTTGCAGTATTATGGCTCTCTGTGATCCATGTTCTCTGCCAGAACATTGTATAATATGATAATGGATGTGGTTTTCCAATTCATTTTAACTGTCATCTTGAGCAGTGTTATCAACATACACAGATGTCGGATACTGTGGAATTCCGCTTCAAATGTAAAATATGTATTTTTTCTAAATAATTGATTTTGATTCCTTTTGTTTTTCTCTCTTTTTTGTTACATGAAATTGTTTACGTCTGTGGGAAGTAGTTCATGACCTAGATTATCAATTATAAAGTGCTAAAAACATTGTAAAATCTGAATCCCATCAATAAACTCCCATCAGTTTTATCAGAGATATGATGCTGAACACCTATGGGGCTGATCTAATTTATTAACAGGTCATCAGCTGGCTGGATAATGTGTATAGCAGAGACTGTAGAAAAGAAAAACTGCTTTAACTAAGAGGATATTCCTTGTGGTGCTCCATTGGTCTTTCTTTGGACACACAGACAGGCAATGATCCATAATAACAGAATTTGTAGCTTGAGTGGAAGGATCGTGAAAATATGACATCCTTTTGTGTGTGGATGCCTTTGTTTGAGGTGTGTCCAGGAACTGGAACAGAAATAGGAAATCCATAAAATGGCGTTGGTTGATTCTAGTCATGTCACTGTAAACCAATTTTTCTTGATCAAAGTCCATGTTTTCACTAGCAAAAAAAGTGACCAAAAAAGAAAGCAAAAGAAAAAAATTGAAAAGCTTGGATGGCTTCTTCCTCCAACGATTTTCTTCTTGATTGCCGTCCTCATATTCCTTTCCCTCGAACTTCTCTCACATAATTCTGCTTTCTTATCTACTTTTCACATTTTGTTTCATCATTATAAACTTCTAAGCTCAATAACGGATCCCTACGACCTCATTTACAGTTAACGACTGCTCTGTAGGCATCTTGAAGGACAGCACATTAATAAAAAGAGATACTATCAGTATCTTTATCCTTTTTAATGGATTTTAATTGCTTGATACTATCAAGGAACTATTTTCTCGCACTAATTTGTCTGTCGGTGGAGAATGGATGAGAATAATGGGTTTCATCATCTCCGATGAGGATAATATTGTCCGCACATTCCTCAGCCTTTGTTTTTGACAGCCAGTTGTCTCCACACAGTTAAGGGTTCACCTTCGCGTTATTCATAACAGACCTCACATGAAATCAAATTAATTAACTGTCACAGACATAAATGGACGAGTATGCTTAAAGCTGGCCTAGGCAGTGATATAAAATACTGCCGATATGTCAGTAGTTAATTACATGCCAAATAAGTTATAAAAACTTCATTAAATGAACCAGCCCTACATAGTTACGTTAATCAGGCGTTTGATACAGATTCAATCAGGTCTCAAGTTGTTCACAGTTGAATAACCATTGTACCTACCTTTTTTGACGTCGAGCGAGGAGAATGACGAAAACTGACCAGGCAACAAAATTTATTTTGTTTTTGCTGTTATTTTATGTAGCTTTTGCACAGGAAAAGGGTAAGTGTTAGATCAAATTCATCGCAGATTTTCGTAAGGTTTATAACAAGATTGACGTCAAAAATAAATTTTCAAATTAATACATGTGAAACGTTTTTCCGGTTAGTTACTTTAATATAGTACGTTGCATGAGCATTATCATGTTGAAATTGATGCCAAATTTAAAGGGATTGCCTTCTACTATGGCTATGGCTAAACGGCGAACATATATGCAGAACTTACGTAGCATTTATAAAAAGAAGGCCCATCCTATCTTGTCTCATCTTGCTTTGACATAGTACAATACGAAATTACACGCTATTACGTACTTATCAAAGCTCGCGAAACAGACTTTTTGTTACTGTAGACTCTCGCGTTATTCCGACACTACAACTGTTTAAGCATGTTGGGTTAGAATCTTCGAAGTAGCAAAACTAGCTAGTCAAGTATTATACTTGGACCAGCTACGAGAAGTGTCGTGTACGGGAAAAAGAGTTGCAAGCATTTAAAAGGACATTTTGTGTTTGTTTTCAAATGCGCAAGAGAATGCATTGCTACGTACTAATATCTTCTTCGAGAAAAAGGAAGCGTGGAATAAAGAAAAACCTAAATAGAAAAACAGGAGAATATGGAAAACTTCTTCTAAAATCGCGGGAGACTTAAAATACGTCGAGATGCATTACAGGAATTTCTTTTACGTTAAGCAATTCTCCCCCGTTATTCCCACCTCCCTCCAGTTTCTTTTATTTATATTATATCAATTGGCCTTAGAATGCTATCTGTAGCAACTTAGATACAAAAAGCTGTGCCATATAATATAGTCTTGAGAACAGACGTTATATAGTTCCTGCGGCCGAGACAAATCCGTGGGCAGACACTTGCGTCTTAGCCTTAGCTTTGGACTTATTTGATGCGTCTTTCGGTCGGTGCGACGAGCTCGAGGCGGAAATAGTTCAGGATAAATTAAAAGTAATTTGATTTAGAGTATCTTATGATGATGATGGATAAAACAGTTGCAGTGAGAGCTCGAGATTGCTTTGGAACGACCACGATATAACACCTTGTACTCACCCCTGTGACGTCGTTGTATGGACACACACACACACAAAAAAAACAAAAAACAAAAACAAACAAACAAACAAAAAAGAAAACGAACAGCAAAAAAACAAAAAAAAAACACCGCATTTTCTTCTGTGCTTTTAACAGGCAACCCAGTAACCAAGTGTGAAACTTGCTAAAAGAGCTTTTCTTTCTATTTGTTCAGACTGTAAAGATGTATTGGCTGTATGTAAACACTTTCTACGTCTGAGAGAAGGACTTGGACTGACTAAGACACAAGCGTGCTCAGAAGTTTGGCCAAGACGGTATTGCAAGGAGACATGTGGGCTATGCAGTAAGTCACGTGATACTGTGACGTAATCAATTGTATGCAAGCAAACCTTATACTTGGTGTATTGTCAGAAGCTAGTATTCCACTACGCGTCTTGCTACTACTTCTCTTTTGTACTGCCAGCCCCGGCGTGTTTTAAAAGTTTCGCACTATCACGTGCCAACGCTCATACTACAGCTTGGGCTGCCTGTTAGATGGCAGAACTATAAAATCCCTTTGCTCTTGAGAATTGAATTCTATCTCATGTAAAACGATTGTATTGTTCCTGCCACCTAACATGGCTGCCGTCACGTGATGGTGCAAACCTCTATTTCCTATTTCTTCAATGTGTAGCTGGCACAAACTGACTCAGTTAGCCCTCAAGCATTATTTTCTTTCTAGAAAAGGTTACGAAATGCGACAATACTCAATATGGCTGTTGCTGGGACAACGTTACTCCTCGAAGCAAGACAGGAGAATGTCCAGGTCAGAAATGTGACACGCATCTTCAGTTGAGTTCAGTTAGCTTAGTAGAGGTCCGTGACTTTTCCCTTCCATCAAGAGAATTAAACCAAAACACGTTGTCACCATATTAATTGACCAAAAAAAAACCAGGTGTCAATCAGTTGTCCTATCTTTCATTAATGTAATTGCTAAGTTTCTCAGAGTGTTTGAGTTACTACTGAAAGATTTTAATTAACTTTTATAGTGATACTGGAAACGTGTCTTAAATCTTATCACCGATGCGGTAATTTACTTTGAGGCATTCCAGTTTCCTGTTACGGACACGACAGAACACCGATAAAAGTACGAGAAATAACGATGATGAACAGAATGCAAAATCCACTCAAAAGAAATACTTGGAATAAACAGAAAAAAATTGAAGTAAAAGTATTTTTAAAAACGATCGAATTTTATTCAATGAGAGCTTGATGAAATATGATACTATTGTTTTAAAGCAAACATTGATACACGTCTTAACGGGTCATTTTGATTATCTTTTTTTAATTTTATTTTAAGTTCTTTACATATTTTACGAGCACATTTTCTTCGATTCTTATCAGTCTTATCTTTAATGACATTAAAACATGCATAATGTAACGAAGGTATATTGTTTTTCTTGGCTTCGCGCTCCCTCATCGAATTGATGGCTTTTCTCTTTCAGTTTCTCGCGAACTACGTTTTTAGTTGCGCAGCGCACTGATTCTAAAAAATAGCTTAAAGATTCGGACAAACCTTGCATTCTGTTTAACCGCTACGAGGATTATACGAACCGATTTTATTATTTTTTCTTAAAGATACAATAATATCGCATGCAAATCATGTGCTAAATCTAGCTGTATATATTTTTTCAAACACAGTATGCAAAGACATTTACAAGTCATTTTGCCCTCGCTTCAAGTCAGTGTGTAGCAGATGGGCAAGTACGAGGGATGCTCTCGGTGCTCGTTTCAGAAGATCCTGTCCAGTCACTTGTAACCGATGTACAAAAGGTCAAACCCTCTTCAAGAGGAAAAAATTTCGTTGTAAAGGTTCTAGATTATCTCGAGGACTATAGTCAAGATGCGTGACGTTCAAGTTCTAGATTATCAGTTTATTCAGAGTTCAGTCAGTCAATGATTTCACAATTCCACGCTGCAGGATTAATTTCACGAGTTCAGGTTTTCACGATTTCAGGTTTTCACGATTTCAGGTTTTCACGATTCGCTAGAATGACAATTGCAAAACCTTATATGAGAATATATTCTGTCCAAGAAAAACGGAATCAATATACTTACACATATGTGCTGTCCTGAAGATAAAATCATTCGAATTCCGTATTCATTTTTTAAGAACAACAACTTGTCTACTCTTCCCTATATCAACTCTGCCCCATTCCCACGAGCTCCTTTTCTCTCTTCCACAGGGAACCCGCTTCTATCATGCATAAGCTATAACATTCGTCTTCTTTAGAAACGTGGTTGTGCCTTATTGGATGGATATTAGAAGATTTCCTATTGATGTGAGGTTAACGTGCGAGAATGCGACTATAGATTCCACACTGACCATAATACCAATCAAAGAGCAAGAATTGTAATATTTGATAAGCTATCATGTAGTAATCCGTGAATTACCGCTTAAAGTAAACTACAAAATATGAAAAGAAAAAAAAAGGATTTTGCCAGTAGCATAATATTGAGTGATGTTTTGAGGTTAAAACACAAGAAAATATCTTTTAGTTAAGGACATATTATTAGGTTTTGGTTGAGAAAAAACTTGGTCGAGCTGGCCTTACATGCAGTGCATAGATATTTCAAAGAAGACGTCTAATTCGTCCCTGAAAAGAGCCCAGAAAAGCATTGCAATGTCAACTCGACCTCGTAATGGCTTATAAAACAGGGGCGAAGTGCGAAATCCAATAGCTTTGTGTTTTGACAAACGTCTTCTCTCTCTTCCTCTCTTGGGTACTAGTCCCATTCGGTCGACGCTCAGCTAACACAAGAAGCCCAGTATAGGAAGAGAGAAAAGAGACGGCTGCGGAGGAAGCTGGGTAAAGAGGTGTATTTGTGTCGGACCATGTAAAAGCTACGGTTTTTTTAAATAAGAACAGAGAAAATACTCGATGAATATTTTTCTTGGTGTGTTATATCTTATAAAGATGAAAATTAAAAATACTAAAAAAATTACCCAAACATTTGGGTGACTGCGCCCTTAATCTATTTATAGGGGGAGAGGGTGAGGACGAGGTGTTCAAAAGTACGATGGAGGTCCCATGGTGTGGTTAACCCCATACCTGAAGGACAGATATCCTCCTAACACAAATACTGCTGCACTACCAACCAAGAACGCTGGCACAGTAGGCAGGCATCGCTGAGCCATAGTCACGTGGCGTGGAGTAAGTACATCCTTTACGTCACGCACGTCTTCTTCAGCTATCTTTCTCAATTTAGAAAGTATCTCTCTTGCAGCTCGTTCGCCTGCTCGGACTGCACCATCCATGTAACCTATATTGATTGGAGTAAATCACATGAATCTTAGTCCAATCTGTAAAAACATTTTACTTTATGCATGGGTTTCCTGTAGTGTTTTATTAGAAACAGGAAGCCCAATGATCTTAAATTTTTCTCAATTGAACGCAAATATTTAAAGTTAAGGCTATCTACGAACCTGCTGATATTGTTGCTGTTTCAGTGCCTGCAAAATGAAGTCTCCCTATTGGGCATCTTAATGCTTTACCATATTTAGTCATTACCCCACACGGCATGATACCAACATAACAACCACCCGAGTATTCATCACCAAGCCAGTCTTTGTCAACATAGTGGACTGGATTGAGAGCCTCTTTACAGCCGAACACCTTGGCATGCTGTTCACATACGGCTTGCTTTCGTTCTTTTTGTGTCTTGTTGCAAAAGTAGCGAGCTTGATCTCCAGTGATAATGCTAAAATATCCCAACCCATCCCCCCCAAAAGAAGAGAAGTTAACAGAGTAAAAAATGTTGAAGACATCCGTTTAGGGTGGGGCAGGCCCTTTTAAAAGATATAGGGAAAAAGGCCTAAATATAGACTTAAATAAATACTCGGCCAGTAATGAAGCTCGGATATTTCTCAGCCAATCAGAGTGCCAAACAATGTAACAGTCAACCATTGCGCGCGGAATCATTTTTTTTATCCAATCAGAATGCAGAACAATAAGAATAATGTTAACCTTAAGCTCTCCGTGTAGGGTTGCTCCGACTTTTATGTTAATTCTATTGTTCTCGATTCTCATATTTATAGCTCACCGCTAATTAGTCTTACATCCACTGATGATGGCAGAGGTCACTGCCGAAACATGTATTTAAACTCAAAAGTGTAGTTCTGTTCTTAAAATAAGAATAATGTAATACTATATCTTACCCCATTATGACTGGAAGATTGGCTCCTGGTTTAGTGTCATCCATACTTGTGTGAATTGGCCCAAAATCGGACAAAATCACACCATTCAAGCCTTTCGATTTCCAAAAAGCTGTTTCATAAAATGCAAATGTCTTGATCGATGATCCCATAGGAAATCGTTGAATGAGTTGATTCTTCAAAGGAGAGAGGGGCGGTACAAAGGAGACCTTATTGAGCAAGGCCTGGGGAATAGCGCTGATGACGTATTTTGATTGATAGCTGTTTCTATTTTTACATGTTACTATCACGTGGTCCTTTTCTTGGTTAACTTGCAGCACCGGACTGTTTACAATAACCTATCAAGAAGAGAATGAGATGACATTAGTACGTACTCTAGATCGATTTAGTGTTCCTAAAAGTTTGAAATAGAGTACCTAAGTGTGACCAAATTTTCTAAATTTGAAAATTGTAGAAGCTGCTATAGAAATGGAGATTTTGGGCACTCGAGCTTCAAATATGTCTATTGTGCACTGATTTCAATCACTTTAGGTTACCTATATCTCATCTGTTTTTCGCTCTGAAATTTCACTCATCATATAATTATGCAGTTCTCATGTTTCTGATAGCGCAGAACGAGCATAAAGACAGCCGTTCCCATCCCAACTAGCCGAGCCACAGCTGGTGAGGCTATGTTTATTCTATTGCCACTACTTCCGCCTAAATGTCGAAAACCGTTATTTCCCCTCCAAGAAATTGCGTGATTTATGCGAATGATTTCAAGTAGTCTAGACTAATTCATTGTCAGATTTCGTGGATCTGATAGGCTGTTTTTATCAAGGTGGTCAACTGACCTGCAACTAACAAAACGAAAGCCAAAACGTTGCTTCTGATCTGCGATTCGTAAGGCGGTCCAAGATATTGGCGCCAAAAAAAATCATAAAAATCAACATGAACTGAATCTCATTTTCAATGCACTCATTATAGCTTGGGATCAAGGGTTGTGTAGCTCCCCTGTCACTTTTGGGATATCGGGTTTGATTCCCGGACTTGGAGTCCTGAAGTAGGGCTTTCCTTTGTTTCTCCAGTTTTGAATTCTCCATAACCTAATCTGTTAAATTCCAATTAGTTTTTGGAGTTAGCTGTGCCCTGACTTTGATTAGCCCAGGTTGAGGTCGACATGTGTTTACCTTATCTCCAAGTCTTTTCTTCAGTTTGTTGCTAATCTGTTGAGCTCCACCAACGAACTGTTTCTCCTCTTCCGCATCATCAGCACTAGAATGTTTTAGAACCCCATTTCCAGACTTACGGTACCAGAGATAATGCAAGAGAGAAATTTCCCAAAGTTCAACTGCCATGGCATGATGTGTATTCTGTACCATACGTTTCTTACAGTAGCTTGTCCAGCAAACCTTGTTGAAAAACTCTTCGGCAGTCATGTGATCCCATTCTATTGCCTGAGGAGCTTCCCAAGGTTGTTCAAGAGGGATAGTATCACACATCTTATCGAGAGTATATGCCACATTCAAGTAATCAATGATTGCAAGGGGATTCCACGTTGAGAAAGAGCCATCGTGCTCGTGAGCCTTAGCGTATAAGTGATCTATAGTTTTGCCTTTACATTGCACTGGATACGTCTCTACTCCTAGTTCTTCAGCAACATGAAGAATCCTGTGTTGGTCTGGACCGACGTATGATCCACCTAAGTCGATATACTTGAATGCTGGATCTTCTATGGTCTGTGTCCTACCACCAACGCGATCACGAGCTTCAAGGACGAGAACGTCGAGTCCGTACTCCGTCAGAAGTTTTGCAGAGCAAAGACCACTTATTCCACCGCCGACAACAACATCTACGATTAACTTAGCCATGTTTGTAAGATAAAGCTCGTTAGGACGGAATACGTACACCTTTGTCTCTTATGGAGACGAAGGTGGAAGTAAAGCTTGAAGTGTGACGTCAACAGCATGAAAAACGACTCCTGGGTCGACGTCTAAAACGAAAAGCAGTTCTATAAACATTTTTCTTACTTTTTCTCCATACTTTTTCGCCTCAGGTGGAGCTTAAATCATCGAAACAGTCAGTTTTCGTTTTATTTTAGCGGTTTTTGTGAATATCTGTCCCTGAAAACTTAAAACCTCTATAGTCACGCAAGGGTCAGTTCGCCTGACTGTTCACTATTAAAAATCTACGTTTCGTCTACCTGTGGAAAAAATTAATTGAGAAAGGATTGGATACCATGGATCTTCTATAGATTTAATATTTCCCCCTGTTTTGGGTTTAAGGGACCAGTCATTATTTAAGTCGGAGTGGGGAGGGGTTGGGGGGAGGGGGGGATTAGGGGCCCTCATTTTTTTTTAGTGGAGCATGGGGGGCCTTGAAGGTCAAAAGGAGGATTGCGAGGATTTCTTAAACGATTGAAGGGGGTACCCGATGTGACGCTGAAAAGTATTTCATAAAAACGATTCGGATGAGGCGCATGCGTGGTACTAAAAATGCCGGGTTTGAGCGGTTTCCGCAATTCGCCTTTTAATTCCATCATTACAAGGACAAGGGTTAAGGAGAAAAACCTTCGAATCTCATGTGATACCGAAGTAAACATGAGATCCCAACTGCTACATCCTTGATTCCCATACTTAATCAGAAATAATGTATTCAGAAGAAAAACTGTTAAGAGCCATCTTAAAGAATGAATCTTCTATAAACTACTTGGCAACTAAGCCATTCTAAGGAAGTTCCCGCTGAAAGAATCTGTTCTACTGCAGTCTTACGAAAAAAGAACGGACAGACAGACAGACAGACATATTTAAGAGCATCTTCCACAGGTCACTGGGCAAGCCATTCTAAGGAAGCCCCCGCTAAAAGTGTCGGGTCTTGTGCAGTAGACTAGTGCGAAAACAGACAGACAGACATATATATTTAAGAAGAGCATCTTCCACAAGTCACTGGGCAAGCCATTCTAAGGAAGCCCCCGCTAAAAGTATCGGGTTTACTGCAGTAGTATGCAAACTCCCGACATGTGTGTGCAAACTCCCGACATGTGTGTGCAAACTTGTCTCTACATTCTGAAAAAGATAAAGAAAAACATCATCAACATCCGCTTTTAAAATTACCAAAAATAACTTATTTTGTGACTACTCAGTACCTATCAGCACTATTTCATCTACAGCCAGAGATATATTTTTCTCTCATAAAACAAAAGCAAAGAGCAGGCCAAAAATTTTCAAATTATCCAATCTTCAAATTTTAGTTATCGATACCCTGAAACAACGTTTGGGCTAATCTAAGTCGTTGCACGACTAACAAAAAGCTTCAAGCTTGTTAGGTTTTTGGAGGGAGGAAAACCTGAGAACCCGAAGAAAAACCCTTCTAAACACAGGAAAGAACTATGAATTTCTTCTTGGTCAGGCAATTTTTCAATTCTCTCAAGTGCTGCGAGTTTAACCAATCTTATAGATTTCTGTAAAAGAATTGTAAAATCCCCAAACTTCTCCAAAAGCGCGATAATAAAGTCAAGAAGCACCTGATTTACTTAAAGTGGAGAAGAAATTACTTTATATATGTGCAGGGAGTATAGTTGACTTTTTAAAAAAAATTTGCTGTTCGGTTCAGTGGTCGTTATTGTAACAGCCAATATGGCGGCCAAGTTTTTTTACTTTTTCCCAGTCATTGAAACGAATGCGCAACAAAAATAAAATAGAATAAAATGAAATAAAATAAATAGATAAATAAATAAATATAAATAAATAAAGCAGAAAGCAGCACAAAAACCTAAACCCCTGATAAAGGATTGTATTATGTCTGGTCGACGTTTTGTTGAGTCTCGTAAACCTTATAATAAACACTATCGTGAGAATTCTTACTAGGGCACGTATATCCATGACGGTCATCTCTGGGTGTCAATCCGTCCCAACAGCATCCCCATTGAGAAAAGCGACAGTCAATAGGATACATCTGACCTGCACCAGCCAGGAGAACAAAAAACAAAAAGAAAGAGCCATTAAAGATAATAACAATCTCGGTCAGTGGTGTAGCAAGGGGACTGAAGCCATTTATTTCCTTGTGCTGTACCGTTTTCCCGCCAATAAACACGCGTACGCGTTTCCGAGATTCCCGCCATATCCTACGCAGACGTTTTTTGTGTCTGTCACGCAAAATGAAAGGCACTAAAAACGTCTGCGTAGAAGGCTAGGGGGCGACTGCCTCCACAAAACGTTTTGCAGAACCTGTGGATATGGCGTAAAACACTAAAGATGAAACGCGTACGCGTGTTTATTGGCGGGAAAACGGTACAGCATAAGGAAATGGCTTCAGTCCAATTAGGAGTTTTTCTTTTTATAACGCGCTTACAAGGAACGTGCGCAAGAAATGCTTACGCGAGCAGCTGTACAAAATCTATAACGAAGAATAATTTTTACTCACGGCAAAATCCACATGTTTTAAGGCATTTCGTTGTCACTAGTTTTCTAAGGGATGGGTTGGTAGTCCTGCAAACGAGGGGCCCAAGATAAACCTTAAGCCTCTTGCAATAGTGAGGCAAAATATCTGAACAACCTGTTGATGGAAAGACAAAGAATGCATGCAATTTTAGGAATACTTTTATTCAGGCTTTTTACTCTTAATTTCTGCGCAGACGAGTATCATGATCCCCTCTCCAATTTACTAAACTCGCACGATAAATTTAAATTGCTGCAAATCAAAATATTTAGAAACTTATAGCAAATTCATGGAACACTGAGACGCCTAAAAAATTCTTATGACGTTACACGAGTAAACTTTTTAAGCGCATTTTTATAATTTTTATAGAAAATGCGCTATACGAGTATTAAATCATAAAATATTACTTCAAAAGTCATTTTCGTAAAGCTACAGACACACGGTGCAGCATTGAGCGCAATGTTGCATGTAATTGATGTTTCGAACCACGTCACAAGACGCAATTTGTTGCACGCAACGTTGCTGAAGTAGAAAACGATCTTACTTCAGACATACATTGTTGCAGCGCGTGTCCGCGTCGCAAATATATATTAAAATTAACTTGCAGCACAAATCATTTTCGATTTGATTATGGCTTTTAATGTATCTTCCCATCAATTTATTTCTTAGTAACTAACCATAGCTTTAATCTCAGAATACTTAGAGCACAAAGAAAAAAGTTTGAAGTTCCTTACCTCGTTCTGTTTGTACAATTCGCAGTCCATGACAAACAAGCGACCAAAAAATGAGATGATTCTGAAAACTAGCTGCCATTTTTATCAAGATGTTTTTTTAAGATAGTTTTGCAAAGTGAAGAGACCAAACTGAATCGTTTTGTTAATTTTGGGTCAGTATGCAATGCAACTCGACCGGTATTATCTGTAGTTTATAAAACACGCAGAAGTACACTGTATTCAGTGGATTCATAGGAGACATTAGCTTAAGCGAGAGCGAGCAGCTTTGGCCATCCTTATGAAGGATTGAATAGGGCATGTTGGAATTGAAAGAATTTGAAGTACGTACTGTTAAGATTTTGTAAATATTGACAATATGGTATCAAACTATGCTGTAGATATGAAAAACTGCGAACAACAATCTGACATGTCTTCCTAGGTATTAACCAAGTATCTGCTTCGTAAACACAAGACAATCGTCATCATCAAGATATCAAAAGTGGAGCAGATCCTAAAATCCACAATGAGTTCAGTTCGCTTATACAACGTAAATCGTTTTGCTAAATGAGCGTTGACTGTTTTTTTCTAAAATAGATAGATAAACGTTTTAGAATGTATTTGAAGTGCAAGTCAGCATTTTTCTCTAAAGGAATTTTAATTTTACCTAGTTAAATCTCTTTGATCATTGATATCAAGGGACCTTGAACGATGGACTACTTAACGAACACTATTTATCCGTGCAAACATGTAAACCAAGGAAACGATACACAGGAAAAAGTGTTTCCATAATGATGCTGCCATGGAAACAGTCCAAGGAAACGGTCCTCTGGCAAGAGTGTTTCCATAATGATGCTGCCATGGAAACAGTCCAAGGAAACGGTCCTCTGGCAAGAGTGTTTCCATAGTGATGCTGCCATGGAAACAGTTCAAGAAAACGGTCCTCTGGCAAGAGAGTTTCCATAGTGATGCTGCCGTGGAAACAGTCAAAGGAAACGATACCTAGGAAAGAGTGTTTCCATAGTGATGCTGCCATGGAAACAGTCCAAGGAAACGATACACAGGAAAGAGTGTTTCCATGGCAATGCTGCCATAGAAACAGTCCAAGGAAACGATACGCAGGCAAGAGTGTTTTCATAGTGATGCTGTCATGGGAGCCGTCCAAGGATACCGTCCAAGGAATCAATACCAAGGCAAATGTTTCCATGGTGATGCTGCCATAGAAACATTTTAAGGTAACGCTGGTCATGCCTTTTTCCTCATCATTATGCGTAGCTCCTTCAAGGAGTATGGTTTGGGATTGTTTCCATAGTGATGTTGCCATGGAATCAACCCACCAGAGACTAATAACACACCATGCCCCATACGCTGTCAGTCTTTGAAGGAATGATGTTTCTATAGCGATGTTGTCATGGAAATAACCGCCAACAGATAGATACAACCAGATACGTCGTCCCATAATTGGTCGCGGTCAATGGGCTCTTTACGAAGCTCAATGGGCTCTTTCTTAAAAAACGGTAAACTAACTTAATGTTACCAACCGTCTTTCAGTTAAGACTAAGGAACTACAAGCCATCCTTAATCTAGTGATTGCCATGGCTTATCCTGCTCCTGGACTGTTCAAAAACCCAACCAGACCTAAACACAGAAAAAGGTTCATCAGCAAAGATTTTTTATAAGAAAGGGGGAGATGATTTTAAAAAATCACGTCTAATTTTCCTTATTTGCCTTCTACTTTTAAATTAATGAACAATATTTATGGAGGATTGCATGAGGGTTCACGTGTCTTAAAGGTACTTCTCGCACGATACCCTCGTGTTGTTGGCTAGCATTCTGATCGATCGAGTAGGACTTTTGGACATGTACATGCATGCCCTCTTAGTTATAACTTTTCCATACTAAGATGAAGCTCTAGTGGTGTGTGTGTGTGTAGAGGAGGAGGTGGTGTACTGAGGTTTCATCAACAGATATGATAATTTCCGTAGTCTGACGTGTTTGTCATTTTCGTTTTGCCTTCATTAAAATCTTCTAAACCCGTTGAATACCTTATTTCTTAGCTTTTGGCTTTTGTGTTTTGGTGGGTGGAGCTCTACCACAGGTAACCCACCAGTCCCATTCCGCGAAGACAGAGGAAATTAGAGGAGTTCTCAGGTCAACCTTAGATGAAGTCCAACTGACTAACTCTCCATTGAAATCATAAAAGATTTGGAGGTCAACGGCTAGATAGTCCTGTTGGCAATCAAACAATTAGGATGATTGAGAATTTGTTTCTGGGTAAAAAGGGGCTATAAGAGGTTAAATGAGATAAAGGGACTAAAAGGAGCTAAAGGGGCTTAAGAGGCTAGAGGGGCTAAAAGGGGCTAAGAGGGGCTAAAAGGGGCTAGGGGGGCTTAAGAGGCTAGAGGGACTTAAGAGGCTAGAGGGGCTAAAAGGGGCTTAAGATGCTAGAGGAGCTAAAAGAGGCTTAAGAGGCTGAAGGAGCTAAAGGGGCTTAACAGGCTAAAGGGACTAGAGGGGCTAAAGGAACTAGAGGCTAAAGGGTCTAAAGGCAAAAAGGGGCTAAAGGAAAAAAGGGGCTAAAAGGGAAAAGTAGATAAGAAAGCTAAGCATGGCAGGGATGGTGAGGGGAGGGAAGGAACAGGAAGGGGGTAGATGGTAAAGGTGGTAAGTAAGTGGGAAAGCAAGCAAGAAGGAAAAGGAAGCCAGTGGGATCACAAACTAAGGGAAACAAGAAGAAGCATCAACCAAAAGAGAAAACTGCGAGTATAAGAAATAAATAATGCAGGGAAAGTTTGAGGTATTGGAAGAAGAGGAAAAGGCATTGAAGAAATGATAGAGCAATACTTGGAGTACTAAAAACGTACGTTTAGCTTTTGCAAAGCAGATATTTGAACAACTTGTTTGAGCTGTTCACCAGGCTTGACTTCATCTCCTGATATCATGGTGATATCTGAACAAACTGGCTGAAAAACGCAACACAAATAAAGGAGTTAAAAATGACATAATAATTTATTTGAAATCTCAGGCTGATTTTACACTGTGGTACTGGATGGACTTTTAACCAGTCAAAACATCGTACATTTAGGGGTTCCCTTCACACGGGACTGAGCTTCTTAACAAAAATTTATACACCTAGCCATACGTAAATGTATGATGCAAGTAACTTGAGAGTAGCTTAAAATTCAAATCTAACGTAATGCGTTTACATTAATCTGCTATCGAGTTACTGGTAGTGCGAATACTGGAAATTCGACGTATTATTAGCGTCTTGTTTTAAATCTTAAAACAGGAAATCCAGAGTACTTTATTAATTTATTTGTTTCTGTACAGCAGGGCTCCCTGTGTCCTCATTGCAGAATGTGAGGGATAAAGTGGAGAACCAGTACTAATATACAAAGTCGTAAAGTAATAAATTAAATTATTTGCTTACTGAATCCACAATGAGTTCCACCACACAGTCTTTCATTGGAAGAGATGTTTTGTTACATAATGTCAGCAATACCTCCATTACATTGGAGAACTTCGCAATAAATTGAACCTTTAGATGTAGGTCCTCATTTTCCAGGATCACAAAAGGATCTGGCAGGGCTAAAATGAGAAAAAAGATATTTTTTGTTTCATAAAAAATTAACCATGTGAATGCAACTAAAGCTGCACCACCTTCAATTCCATCTTAAAGACTAAGCATCACTTCCTTGAGAATAATAGTATTGAGAATAACAGTATTCTCAAGAGTGACACATGTTCTGAAATGGGAAAACAATGCTTCCAATCTAAAAAGTCCCATCAAGAAATGTGACTATCTTACTATAGGGTTTCTTTTTAATTTTGGCTTGCAAAAACTCTGTCTGCTAGCTACCATGTGAAGACTATACTTACTGTGAGCCTTTTGCCATAGTTGCATCCTCTCATGATAATCTACATCCTGTAAGACTCCTGGGATAATTGGATCAGTAAGTCTGCAATCGATGTAAGCATCACTTTCATGGCATGGTCTTTGGTGAATGCTGTTGTCAGTGCAATAACTGATGGTAAGGGCAACATCTGAAATGTAAAAAAATATTTACATGGTGTAAATCAATAGGTCATTTAATTTTCTGATGGAAATACAAAAAACTGTTTGAAAATGAACACCCTACAGTTTTATATCAACACTT
The DNA here is from genome assembly GCF_029948245.1 of Actinia tenebrosa. Taxonomy (NCBI): domain Eukaryota; kingdom Metazoa; phylum Cnidaria; class Anthozoa; order Actiniaria; family Actiniidae; genus Actinia; species Actinia tenebrosa. The sequence goes on from NW_028292578.1 coordinate 16,810,821, forward strand.
TACTGTCATCCTACAAACAACCTAATGAGAACCTATCAACACACTACTGACACCCTATCAACATACACTGAACAACCTACCAACGCCTTACTGACACCCTACCAACCTACTGACATTCTACCAATATCTTACTGACATCCTACCAACAACCTATTGACATCCTACCAACACCCTACTGACATCCTACCAATACCTTACTGACACCCTACCAACCTACTGACATCCTACCAACAACCTACTGACATCCTACCAACAACCTACTGACATCCTACCAACAACCTACTGACATTCTACCAGCAACCTACTAACATCCTACCAACAACCTACTGACATCCTACCAACAACCTACTGACATCCTACCAACAACCTACTAACATCCTACCAACAACCTACTGACACCCTACCAACAACCTACTGACACCCTACCAACAACCTACTGACACCTTACCAACAACCCACTGACACCCTATCAACACCTTACTGACACTCTACCAACAACCTATTGACATCCTACCAACAACCTACTAACATCCTACCAACAACTTACTGACACCCTACCAACAACCTACTGACACCCTACCAACAACCTACTGACACCCTACCAACAACCTACTGACATCCTATCAACACCTTACTGACACCCTACCAACAACCTATTGACATCCTACCAACAACCTACTGACACCTTAACAGCAACCCACTGACATCCTACCAACAACCTACTGACATCCTACTGACAACCTACTGACGTCCTACCAACCCCCTATCAACACCCTACTAACACCCTATTGAAATCTTACAAACCCCTTATTGACTGCCTACCAACACCCTACTGAAACCCAACCAACAACCTACTGATGGCAATTTTATTCCTTACTGTTACCGTCCATACTGTACCTGCAGCAACATCCATCAAGATGTTCTCAATCCTGACATTCCTTCTAATATGTTTCAATAGATGCTGAGCGTAGAGACCGTTCCTCTGGTCATGCTCTTCAAAGGCTACTTGTTGTGAGCAGCTGTACGAGAACAAAACAATGGAGTTCAGTTTAAGACAGAATAGAAACACAATCTGTATACATCAACCAGTTAACCAACACATCCATCATACAAATAAAATGGGAAAGAATCAAGTAACAACGAAAAATGGAATACTAAAAAGAAAAACAAAAAGGAAAAATTCAAAGAAACAAATGAATAAACCATTGCATGCAGCTTGATGCATCACTACCTTACTAACCATGAATATGCAAAGATATTATTGCCATTTGTTCCTCGTTTAATGAATGTTGGAATCTGATCTTTGGTTGGAGGCCTAAAACATTGTATCAAAATGGCAACAGACAACTGAGATAACTGATTATCCAAATTATGAAATTCAACACATGCACCAAAGAGGCAGAATTCATATCACCCAGCATAGCATGGCATGAAATCATTTGCTGAACCAAACACAATTACAGAGCAATAATTACACAATTCTTACTAGTTATATCAATTTAACGCCACACGGTTAGCTCAGTTGGCAAGAGCGCTGGTCTGGTGTGTGGAAGGTCGTGGTTCAAGCCTAGGCCGGACCAACGCTCAGGGTCTTAAAATAACTAGGAGAAGGTGCTGCCTTTGTAATTACACCTGCAAATGGTTAGACCCTCAGGTCTTCTCAGACAAGGACATAAAACCGTTGGCCCCGTCTGTCTTCACTATATAACCCTGTAAAAGGCGGATGTAAAAGACGCACTGGAGACACTGGTTATGACCATCTTCAGTGCCTGTGCCAAACTCTACAGGGCCCCACTGTAATTGGCAAAAAGCTGTTGTGGTGTCCCTGCCCTCATGGGGAAAAAGCTAAATAAATAAACTTGTAAGTTTTTTTACCTTACTCTACATGCATCTATAATGAGTAGATTTAGTGACGTATTGCATTCCTGCATGGTTTGCAAGATTTCCTGAGCACAGAAGCTGTCCTCTCTCTTGAATGACAAGTCTGCATCTACTGGAATGAGGTAGTTCTTTCCGTGATCTTCATATCCATGCCCTGCATAGTACAGAACAGCATATACTCCCTTTCCTAGATATCAAACAAATATACAAACATATAAGATAACAGAATACCTCATAAAGGCTTCTAAAGCATGGCTAAAACTAATAGCTGCTTAATTGCCAGACATCATGACCACTCACATCATACTATCAGATATAGGAGCAGGCGTAGCTTAGTTGGTTAGTGTGAGACCTTCGGAGCTTGAGTTCTACGGTTCAATCCTTTGGGTCTCCACGTCTGTTTCGACTTCTCTCTAATCCGTGTAGCTTCAGCTTTAAATACTCTTAAGACAAAGCACTGATGGAGAGAGGGGGTAAAGTGCGTGCCGTCGGCTTCCATTGATAGCAGTTGAATTTCAACTGAAGGAACTACCGACGTTAAATATAGGTACTTTACTTTACTAATCAACATGCGAGTATTCAATGTGACTGAAGGAGAGGTCTAATATAAAAAGCATTTCGCCGCCTGGTGCTGGCCAGCTATTATTCTTAGCCCTGAATGAAATAAGGATTATTACCCAGAAGCCTGCAGAATGAATGAACTGTAATTCTCATCTCACTCAGTGTCAAATTGACCAGGGAAAAAACCTGTATTAGAAAAAAAAGAAGGTTGGTAATTTGTCATTGCATTTTATCTCCAATGGAAGTTCCCCCTCCCCATAGAGTTCCCTTTCCTCCCCTCAGAGTCCCTTCCTCCCCCACCCTGAGTCTCCCTCCTTCCTGCCCCCCCTACCCCAAGGTGATGCAACTGTTTCCATGAGTAATGAAAATCAGAGAACCTAGGAACTGTTGAATCACAGGAGAGAATAGAAAAGCAACTCTACTCAGGATAGTGAGTACTGGGATCAAACCCACGACTCCGGCGGTGAGAGGTAGTAATGGAATCACCATCCATGCTTCCAAAACAAATTATGGTATTGTATGTAGCTATTCAATTAGAGATTTTGCTGCATGTCAAATATCTCAATGCATGATGAAGTGAATAAACTGGACAATAAGTTTTACACTTTTTACTAACAAAACTGGAAGAGCAAGTTTAACTATCTTGTTGACCTGTGAAGAAAGCCATTACAGTCAACTCTTGTTACAGCGGACACCCTTGGGACCATCACTTCATGTCCATAATAGAGAGTGTCCGTAATAGTGAGTGTCCGCAATAGCGAAAGTTATTTACGGTCATTTATTTGTCAGTATTTTTGTCGGGATTTTTCTCCTGTCCGAATAGCAAGCTGTCCGTAATATTGCAATGTAGGCAAGGTGAGAGTTGACTGTATAACTAAAGTCACCTTGAATTCTAGCTCATGCAATGCTGCAGCCACATCTCTTGCATCATGTTCTGGGTACATCAGCTGATTCAGTTTCTCATGACTATATTTCATATTACCAATCACCAGTGCCACTTTATCTGTAACAACTAATTGATCAGAGTAGATGAATGACTTGGTATACTCTAGACAGGTACGGTATATTCAGTAGCTGTGTCAAAATATATCTTTACTACTCTCCCTACACACATTCCAATTAAAGTATAGAGATGTATAAAGCCATCTCTAAAATATAACAAATTTCTGAATAGGAAATATTATAATTATTGATCTATGATTTAATAGTAGTTATATTTTACCTGGAATTTCTGTAAATCTTGGAGCTATAAATGGAACAAAATGCTAAAATTAAGAGCCATCAAATGTATCAAACTATCCTACCTATAGACAAAAAATTCTTCTGCCATCCCACCCATATATCAACCTTCTACCACCATCCCACCCATATATCAACCTTCTACCACCATCCTACCTACACATCAACCTTCTTCCACCATCCCACCCATATATCAACCTTCTACCACCATCCCACCCATATATCAACCTTCTACCACCATCCTACCTACACATCAACCTTTTACCACTATCCCACCCATATATCAACCTTCTATCACCATCCCACCCATATATCAACCTTCTACCACCATCCCACCCATATATCAACCTTCTACCACCATCCTACCTACACATCAACCTTCTACCACCATCCCACCTATACATCAACCTTCTTCCACCATCCCACCCACATATCAACCTTCTACCACCATCCCACTTATACATCAACCTTCTACCACCATCCCACCCATACATCATTCTTCTACCAACCATCCCACCTATACATCAACCTTCTACCACCATCCCACCCATACATCAACCTTCTTCCGCCATCCTACCCATATATAACCCTTCTACCAGCATCCCACCTATACATCAACCTTCTTCCACCATCCTACCCATAATATATTTATGTTCAGATACTCAACAGGATTCTTACCTTCAAGAAGGGTATTCACTAAAGAGTCCTCATGAATTGGTAAATCATTTTCCTCAGGTTGTAATGACGATTCCTGTTGTACTTCTGAGTACAAAAATTATGCACTTCTTATTAATTGTTTTTTTTTTTAATTATAAAAACAAAATAATTTATACATAAGTATTGATGGTTTGCAAGCATTCCCAAGAGAGGTAAAAGACAATAACATGACGGCCATTGTAGTGCCATTAATAATGGATGCTAATAATAAATCTTTTGTTAAATGGCACCAACGCTCTCCTGAGAGGCCGGGATGACGTAAGGTGCAATTGAAGAATTTTTGTGACATTTAAGTTTCACCATTTTGTAAGTGAAAATTAAGTGGCCCCTAATTAATGTGAATTATCAAATAAATATTGAATTTGATGAAAAAGTGGGAATAAGAGTGTAGGTAAGGACAACTTTAGCCATCCAATTTGTAAAAAACTAAATTGCATGAAAAAAATTATGTGGCCTGGAAATATTTTTAAAAATTTAATTATTTCCAAAATAAATAGGCCAGCCATGTAATCTTATTTCAGATTAATGGTAGGGTGCAAACAATTAATCCGTGAAACACTAATTACTAAATAGTACAAAATAGTACTAATTAAACAATAAAAAACAATGGAATTTGCATGAAATTGTGCTATTTAGTATTACTAAAGTTTCACTGTTATATTGTTTGCACTCTATCATGCCAGACTTACAATTATTAAAAAAAGAAATATGAAGCTGCTAATTTAAATAAATTGAATGTTATTTTTAGACGTTCAACCCTCCCCTCCCCTCCCCCATGGATGCCAAAACTCTCAAATACCAGTCAAATACCTGAAAACTCGTAAGGTTTCAAAAAATCAACAGCGTCATGTCTCTTCATTTCCTCAAGCTTGACTAAAAGCTCAGAAACAGTCTTTTCTTGGCCTTCTTCGTAACACGTCGACCAATCCTCGAGCATGCACGCTGTGGGATTCCGCTCTCTCTCGAAGTTTTGCACTCGTCGCAACGAATAACCAAGCTTTCCACTTAGTGTTCTTACATCTTTTGAAATTAATCTTGGATTTAGGAACATTCCAAGCTCCTCTAGAACATTGGGGTTTAAGTTAGATAGTGGAGTTTTTACGAGAAGCTTTGAACTAGTTTTTGACTTGTCAGCCATTTTTGCGTGCGTATATGGACTCTAGATCAACAGGTCACCCACAGGAACCCCAACATAGGCTGGAACCAGGCTAGAGAGCAAACAAATATTGGATGTTACTTTATTAAATAAATCCCATATTTACTTTAAAGCTAACCTATCTTCAGTAGGCATATCTTTTAAGCGGACATCATGCAAAGTCCCGAAGTTTTCCGCTTAGATGGACCACTGTAGTTACTTCGTCATTGTTATTTACATTATCCGCGAGTTTCCCGCCAAAATCATATGCATATGTCTGTGGGTGTGGGTTACCTGTGGTGGTAGAGTCACATGACGGGATTTGTTCAGCAGAGAAAGAGAATGTTGAGCATGGCTGGTCTTCAAAATATCGTCTCTACCTCGGCACTTTTCGTCATTCTTACAGCGTCCTTGTGTTCATGTGTTAATAATACAGTTCCTGTTGTTATTTGGCATGGGATGGGTAAGCAGATCGCGAAGATTTTGTGCGAAATAACGAGTAGTCGAAGGTCACTGTCAAAATTGTTTTGTTGTTGTTGGAACTAGGAAAGGCTGTATAACGAATTGCATATTCCCATCCTTTTAAACCAGCTTTCTTATCATGTAATCACTTAAAGCTATTTTATGGTTTATAGTCAATGTTAATAATGATATTTAACAACCTTTAACCCAAAATGTTTTAACTAAATATGTTTTCAGTTGGAGGGGTTGTACATTGTTTTATAAGGGTTTATAAAGATGAGATGTTTACTTCTTCAATTTGTAATTTGTCCCCAACGAAGACCCAATCCACCCCCCCCCCCCCATTCCGCCCCAAGACTCACCCTTGAAAATAAAGGCAAACACACTTCTCTGAAGATTTCATTACATGTAATTTTGAAGGCTATGAAGGTTGTCAAAGTTTTTTTCTTCTGTCACAGGGGATTCATGTTGTAACCCCCTCAGTATGGGATCAATCAAGGGCATGCTTGAAAAGAAAATACCAGGAATATATGTACGATCTCTTATGATTGGCAACAACATCTTGGAGGTAAGCTCCGATATTTAGTATATACAGCTATTTCAAAAAAGTTTGATGGGGAGATTTGCAATAGGTAATTGATGGTTTTCAACAATTCCCAAGAGAATTAAATCACAAAAGACACGGTGGCCATGTTGGAGGATATAACAAAAGAATTCATTGACAATTCTTTTGTTAGGTTCCTCCAACATGGCCGACGTGAAAACCATCAATAAGCGAAAGGTGATAATGCACCAGCAAAAATTTTATTGACTCTCTTTTTCTTATAGGATACAGAAAATGGGTTTCTGATGAATGTTAATGAACAGGTAACTATTTTTGAACACAATAGAAATCATTGCTGTACAAAGACATCAGGTCCAACATCATTGGAATTTGAGCCATTGTTTTGTGGTCACCCAAATTTGGGGAGGGACTATTATATTGGTGGCCTTATTTTTATATAATTAATGACACCTTCGTCTTTGCAGATAAAACAAGTATGTGACAAGCTTGCAAATGATCCTAAGTTGCAAAATGGTTACAATGCTCTTGGCTTTTCCCAAGGTGGACAGTTTCTGTAAGTTGAACAAGTTGGGTAGGGGAAGAGCCACAGGGGCTCATTTATTTCATTACTGATAGCTAAATATGGAGCTAGCTTTCATTTTCAAAACAAATTCCAAAATGTCCCCATTTCTTCTTTAATTTCTGGAATAAATTGTCATTACTCTTATTTGGCATAGGCGAGCAGTGGCTCAGAGGTGCCCTAAACCAGCCATGCTGAACCTGGTTAGTTTTGGAGGCCAACATCAAGGTGTTTATGGTTTTCCCCACTGCCCTGGAGAGAGTGTAACCCTCTGTAACTATGTCAGAAAACTGCTAAACCTTGGTGCTTACATAAGGTATATAACAATCAAGACATCAAAAATTAAACTTGCCACGAATAAAAATATAAATACAACGGTTGTGCACATCCTGGCTCTAATAACAGCCAGTGACAAAAGACAATGTTCAGAAAAAGTTGACACTTGTCCAGCCAAATGCCTCTTAGGCCAGTACTCTTTACCAGTCACTGACTTATTACATCGAGCTGTCCGATGTCCACTATTTTTAGCCCTGATCACCAATAAGGTGGAAATAAAAGCATGCAAAACCACTAAATAGTATGACAGCTCACCTTGCATGCAATGCTGTTGATTCATTCTGAAAATCAATCCACATAAATAGTAATTGTAAAATTATGATTCAAAATTCTCAGTTAATTTCCTAGGGGTTAATATTGAATTTCCTTACATATTTATGATTATTTGTGACTTGAAATGCTATATTATGTGACTGAACAAATAATGTTTCATCCAGTTTTTTATTTATTTCTCTTTCCAGCTGGATTCAAGACAAGTAAGTAAATTTTAAAATTTAATATTATTCACCTTAGTACGGCTTGCGTTTCTCTTCACATTTTCATGTTTTTGTCACTTCCTGTATGCAGTATTACTTAATGGAGCATGGGAAAAAACGTTTTATTTCTTAAACGATAATTTTATTTGATGATATATATATGTTTAAGTTTCACAACTATTACTTTTATATTTAGTATTGTTCAAGCAGAATACTGGCATGATCCCTTGAATGAAGAAGAGTACAGACAGAAAAGTGTTTTTCTTGCTGACATCAACCAAGAGATGGTAAAGTGCAATATGATTCTATCATTGAATGCCTTCTTGTCTCATATTGTCCCCTCGAGAAGGAATTCTTCCAAACAACTTATCTTTGCCTTTCGATTTATCCGAAAATTGAGGAAACCAATAGAGTGCATACCATATATCCATGAAAAATTTAACTAATAAAATTGTACAAATTAGTGCAAAGTTTTGTAGGTCTACGGTCTGCTGAGGTCTACTGAACATACTAATTTGTGCAATTTATTACAAAGTTGTTCACGGATATATGGTATGCACTCTATGAATATAATACACAAATGTAACTTTTAGTGTATTTATTTTTTTTTAGACTGTGAACCAAAAGTACAAAGAAAACTTGATGAAGCTCAAGAATTTTGTGATGGTCATGTTTGCTAATGACACAATGGTGGATCCTAAAGAGTCAGAGGTAGGTCTAAGTTCTAGGCAGTAGGACTTTTCAGAGACAGGAAATTGAAATGTTCTGGTACGTCTTTGGCACAACATATATGCATAGTGTCATTCAAACAAAATCCAGACCAAACTCCACATTGCTTTACAGCTCAGAAAAAAACCCTGTTTTTTCTATTTCCTATATGTATGAATTTTTATATATACTGCCAATATTTTGAACTGTAATAATTGGAATGTGTTCATTTTTATAGTGGTTTGGGTTTTACAAGCCAGGTCAAGGGAAGGAACTGTACACATTACAAGAAAGCACACTTTATAAAGAGGTCAGTGAGGATGTACTTCTTGATTTAATTAATGTAATAAATAATTAATAAATATAAACAAAACAAATATACTTTATATTGATCTTAGTCAAGGTACGGCTTCACAGATAAAACCCTGAAACAACCTCTGGGATGGTCTCATTAGTCAGGGCTCAGATCAAAATGGAATTTATCATGTTGGGTTTTTGAATTCAGGAAAACTGGAAATTTGGAGGAAAAAACATTTAATCAAGGGAGATATCTAACAAACTCTACTTACGTGTAATGCGGAGTTCAGCAATCAAATGCGAGACTGGGGGAAATGGGGGAGTGCACTACCACTATGCCACCTTGATAACTAATGTATTATTTTGTATTATTTTTCTAAGGATCGACTTGGCCTACAAGAAATGGATAAAGCTGGAAAACTTCACTTCCTAGCAGCCATTGGTGACCATCTTCGATTTAGTGATGAATTCTTTAATGAAAAGATCTTGCCCTTCTTAAAATAAGTAACTATCAATATGTAGCTATTTTCAATCATATTCATCGCTCAAAATCAAAGTGACCTCACAGATGATGAAGTTTGAATTATAAGCTATACGAATTGTTATTCAAGATTTTCCTTAATTCTGCAACTCATTGATGTACTGTACTAGCATCTATACACAATATGCAAGCTTACTTTATAGAATGATTCATCAGTGTCTTATGTTATCTTTATGAGGATATAGAAATTTCATAAATGAACTGTTGCATCCAGGAAAAATGCCTCAAGCATGCTAGAAGATGCCATGTGTGAGAGTAATGGCATAACATTTGCAATGATGCTGATTATATACTTCCAGCTTATGTTGGACAATGCACACAACACACATATTAGTAAAATTTCTCAAAAGCAAAATTTATTCCATTTTTAAATATATCAATATCAAAAACTTTTTTTATCAAAAACTAATAAAACTTAGGAATACAAATGTATTGATGATGGCTAGTGATTTTCTTGACTTACATAGTATGATTAATTACCCCTTATAAAATTAATGGAACTGTTATCAGAGCAATCACCAAAACCCATTCTCATACCCACGTATAATATTACCATGTAACATGTCTATAGCAAGAGGGGTAAGAAGTAGTAATTAATACAAAAGTGTTGTTATTTTAACACCATTACGTCCACAAATATAGCTTGAGCAATATGTATCCTGGCATTATAAGGTTTGTTCTTGTACAAACATTTATTGCTTGGCAATGCTTTACATAATGTTGTTCATACCCAAGCTAGACCAGAATGCACCTTGAGTCAAACTTGGAAAATATTATTGGTACAAATAATTTATCCCTGTGAAATAAATAGCGTTATCCACTTTGAAACATGCGCGCAATAGCAACATGCCCAGGGGTAGGCTGCGTTCATAATGTATGACGGGGGGGGGGGGGGGGGGGCAGGTAATATTTAGGTTTTTTACCAGTAAAATGGGGGCTTGAAAAATTTTTTCTGAGAATTGTGGAGATGCAAAAATTTTAGAAGAAGCTACGAGAGATTGCCTGGGGGGATAGCTATTAAATAAAAATGATTTAAAAAATTTTTTTTGGAGACTTCAAGGGGGGGGGGGGGTGTTAAGAATTTTTTTGTCATTTAAAGATTTCACCTGCCCCCCCCCCTCTGCCATACATTATGAACTCAGCCGTAGAGGTAAGAAACTGATGACATAACAGAACAGTAAATATGAAAATTTTGTTTCACTTCTATCCATCCCATGGTGACAAGATCTTATCTCTTCCAGTTCTAAACCCTTCATCTAATCCATCCAACATATTCATGTGTGGCTGTTCAATCTTAAACTCAAAAATCTCTATATTTTCCTTGATGCGATCATAATGAAATGACTTAGGGATGCAAATAAAACCCTTCTGGATGCACCATCTTAGCAGTACTTGAGCTGGACTTCTATTGCATTCCTTTGCTATCCCTTTTAGAACAGGATCATTTAGCTTTTTACCTCTCGTCAGAGGTGAGTATACTTGTACTGCTATTCCTTTTTCCTTGCAGTAGTCCACTAACCGTCTCTCCTGAAGGTAAGGGTGTACTTCAATTTGATTGACAGATGGGATGACAGAACTTTCCTGACTGAGTGCTTCAAGGTGATGGATGTTAAAGTTTGATACACCAATTGATCTGTGGAAATTGGAAAGATATGTAATATGTAATTGATTATACATAAATGAATCATGTACTTTGTAGTTCCAGAAAATATCCATACCCCACCCAAAGAGGGAATTGGAAATTCTGGATGGGAGGGGGGTCAGAAAAAACAAAATTACAAGATTTGTATGGAAAAAAATTGGAAGTTCCTCCGTAGTGGGGGTATGAATATTTTCTGGAACAACACATAAGGGGAGATTCCGTTAATTATTTGACATGTATACCGCTGTGAATATATTATGTTCGACAAGTATAATTTATGAAGTATGGCATCAAATATATTAAAGAAGGAAGAAGAAAAGAAAGATGAGCTTACCGGATGAGTCCAATTTCTTTTAATTTGATCATAGCTTTCCATGTTTGAACCACACTACCAGGAACGGGGAAATGAATGAGATACAAATCTACGAAATCAAGGCCAAGAAAATTCAGACTCTTGTCAAAAGCCCTCAAAGTCTCGTCATATCCATGATCAACATGGTAAACCTTGGTCACCACAAATAATTCTTCTCTGTTTAGTTTACTTTCTTTGATGGCTTGTCCCACACACTTTTCGTTATTATATCTAGCGGCTGTATCGATCTGTCTATAGCCGCTTTCTAAAGCCCAAAGAACAGCTTGTTTGGTTTGTTTTGGGTCAATGTCGTACACACCTAAACCAAAACGAGGGATTGGGACATTGTCATTTAGAAGCAAAGTTGAAGAAATGTTTAGGCGGACATGGTTGTGGTCATCCGATTTTTTCTCTTTAGTACTACAAATAAATAGAAACAGGATTACGATAAATAAATGAGGAATGCACAAAACCTTAATGATTCAAATACCCTGAACTGGAAGAACTACTGAAGGCTTTGTCAAGAACATGGCGGACTATAAATTTCTGGCGTTGTACAACCCTTGAAGGTCGTAAAGCATCAAGTACCAAACGCTTGAAGAACAACTTTCTCGAGCAAGACATCACGCGAAGAAAATGGTGGAAACTAAGCCAAGCTTATCATCAGATGAACAGATAAATCAAATATTGTGGATGCCGGACTCGACGCTAGACTCGGTTGCTTGATGTTTTTGTTTTCGCTGCATTGGTTGTGTCGTCATTTCCGGTTCACTAACCACAAAAATGCGCGGGAAAATGTACTTATTTGGTGCGGCTACGCCTCATTTCCCATGGATTAGCTTCTTCGCTTTGAGTATCCATGAGTTAAAGATTGTCCACATCTCAAAATTGATGTCTCTCAGTTCTTCATGACCAGAGGCTTCTAGAAATTTTAGGGCCATCCGCCATAAAGAAAACTTCCAGAATATAAGAGCTCTTACTCTTATATGCCCGTTCTTCCAGAATATTGATTCCCATTTTCCAATACTGAAATCAAGGGAGATTTTCATTTTTCATTTCACTCTTGGCACCCCTTTACTGGGATTCCTGTGGTGTTGTTTATTGTACCACGTGATAGACGAGACGTCATATTCCAAAAATACCAGAAGGTCAAACAGTAATGGCGTCCATCTTGGACCAAATCAATACAGTCACATTCAAAAGTCTTTTCCAACCTTTCCACCAGAATTTTCTCACATCATAAACACTTGGCTGCCAGAAAGAACAACTAAGATGTATTGCCTACAGTGGCTTTTGCCTCTGTTGCTTATTCCAAGGCCTATGAACCCGTTTATGTTGAATAATTATTCAATGTTTATGACGTTATATCTGGCAAGTTTCTTCCTCGAAAGACGCCCGTGTACCATTTGTACTGTCGTGTTCATCGCTGCAGTCTTTCTAATATGCTACAGTGGACTTGGGAACTGCTTATTCTTTTCTGAATGTTCGACGTAGCATTGATTTCTGGGCGGTAGAGCTCAGAATAATATGTCCACCATAAAACAGCTGATGTTACCGAACGGCGATCAAACCACACAAACTTGTTCGACAAACTTCGTAATGATTTAGTCATATACAAGACAAGATAAAGACCTCCAGAAACTATGCGTGGAGTCATTAAAAAAGAACGTACGTACGTACTTACTTTGAATGTCTACTCTTTCAGTGAATTTTCATTAATCGTTGGCCACCAAATCCAAAGCTTTACGACGTTCGAAGAAAACCATGGAAAATTATGATTCAATGTGGATGATTTCAAATTCGAAAATAAAACCAGGATCCTGTAATTATGTTCCATTTTATTCCATCTACAAGTAGCAAAGTCTTTGATTACGTACCTTAAATCTTAACTCAGCTTCTGGATTGGATTAGGCATAAATTATAGCTCTCTCAACGTTGAAGATCACGAAAATTTGATTTTGACGTCTGTAGTCTTAAAGTACAATTCAAGTACAATTTCATACTCAAGAAAAGGTTAAATCGCTAAAAGAATTCGACTAGAAAACGGTTTGGCAACCACAATGGATGGCAGATGAGTTTCTTTTGATTTAGAATTTGTGCCATAAAGACGTAGATGCCATACATAGTTGTCATAAGAGGGTCCATTTAATGGGAAAGGAGAAGAGAAAATTGCCTGTGCTTTTGCAATGATGCAACGATTTGCATGGAGTGGTATTCTGACAAATTGAGTATAAGAGTATAAATTGTTCCAAAATTCATCACTACTGAAAATGGAAATTTCAGCTTGGAAATGTGTGCAGGGCTTCAAGAATAAGCCGCCTCCCACTTTCTGGCTTTGAATTTATGCTACTGCTTTTTCTTTTTTATAAAAAATATTATCATTGATCTATCGGATCAACTCTACTCAATCGTCTGAATGCTATGCTAGTTTCTGTAAATTTGAATGTATTACTTGGCACGTGTATTTATTTGGCACGTGAAACAAAGCTGTACAATAGGCCCTTTGCAGCTAACGGTCACGTGTCTGTACTGGACTGCAAAATTTTTGTTTTTATATTAAATTGGTGATTCTTTTTAGCTACTTGTAAAGAACTGAATGAAAACATGTGTATCCAGTGTGTTACGAAATGCAGTTTTATTACGATCTCTCGAAAGCGGTTGTAGAAAGTTTGTTTGCAGTCTAGTAAATTTCACCCATGGGAATCAAGATGTTCATTCATTTGCTCTCAGTGAATTAATCAGCACATGATTGTTTAGCTGCAAAGGGCCTATTAGTGACTAGCAGTCAAAGAAAACACAAAAGAAAACAATGAAATTAGTGTCTACTACTAATATGTATGATGTTGACTATTCTTTCGCAGGCGAATTAAAATCACTCCAATGAGAGATTGCGTGCAAACACTCATATACCTTTCCCAATAGCCCTTTTGCAATAGATTGACACGTGATTGTTACTGGATGGCAAAAAAATTGGACTTCCTTTATTTAAAGATTTTTTGCTGAATTACTAATGTCGCATCCAAAACCTTTTCAAAAATACTTTTTTTCCCCTTATGAGATACCTTCAATTTCAAGATACGAAACAATTTAAAGTTTGTTTGCCATCCAGCAGAGCCTTCCCCAAGGTACCTTGAGCTGAATTGATTCATTAGTAAAGTCATATATCAGTACGTGACTGTTGCAAAAGGCCTGTTTGCTCAAGTGACCAATAAACAGTCGTACCAAGGTTGGACTTCATGTTTTCATACATTTGCATTTTTTTATCAGGTCCAACCTCGACATAGAAGGTTGATACATTTTTACTGAAGCAAATTCAGGAAAGATCTAATTTCTTTTCCAAGTTCTGTGAAAAAAGTAATAATTTTCAAAAAATACATGCCGTAAATCTTTTCCCACTCTGCAACAAATGAAATTTGGCAGTGAAATGATTCGTAAGACTGCTCTTGTCATTTGACATTTATACTTTAAGCATACGAAAAGAAATGTTTATAAACACTTACCAAAGGTCTTGCAACTGCAAAATATAAGATTAAGATTATTCCTAGGGATTTAAATGTATTATTTTTGTAAAATAGTTTGTGAATACTAAGGTAATATTATTTCTAAGGTGAATCCCTAGTGTAAGGCAATAAAGAGTTCATGTTATGATGTGTTTGAGTTTGATCATTTACAACTTGTATCAAAAGTTGGATCAGTGATATTGACCATTTGCATGCATTGATTTGCTATAAAAAGTTCATGTAATGATATGTTTGAGTCAAAAGGGAAGTACCGGTGACGTGCGCTGATAATGTGCCGCCTCTTACCAATGCGGCCCGAGTTCGAGTCCTGCCGATCTCGATGTCGTATGTGAGTAGAGTTGTTTGTTGTTTCTCTCCTGTGCTTCGAGGGTTTTTCTCCGGGTTCTCCTGTTTTCCTCCCTACTCAAAAATCAACTTCTAAATTCTAATTCGATCTTTGGGCTTTGGAGCCTAGCTCTGTTGTGATTGTCCCACGCTGTGATACAACAGCAAAAGCTTTGTAGAAAAAGTGGATCAATGATATGATGTTTTTACATTACAAAAAGTACAAATTGAAGGAGGCATGTTTGGAAAATCTTTCATCACCATGTTAAGTGGCATAGATCAGTAATTTTCTTGTGGCAACAACATGGACCTTGAGTGGTCAAGGCCAGTTTGAGAAAAGTGTGTGCTGTAAGGTGAAGGCTTCCCCTTCAAATGGCAGATAGAGGATTTTGAGGTTCACTGCAGTAAGTTAAATACTATTTTATTTGTTCTGTCCTATCAAAGACAATAAGCAATCTTGGTTGTACGAATAATCATAGATATTACAAAATTTGACATGATGAATGCTAAGTACTGTGGCAATACAAGCAGAACCTTTGTTACAGAGTGTTACATTTACCAGTAAAATACACACTAATAATTATGAAATATCTTTCTCTTACTCATTATTTATGAGGAAAGGAGCCAATCCCATTGATGTATTTGGACCACATGATGCTACTGGAAACTAAGAAAAGATTCTGTAGTAACTGCAATGAACTAGGACTGAATTAATTTTGTTCCAGCTACTCCAAGTCAAATAATTAATGAGCATGAGAAGTCATTTCAAAGCCTCCAATATCGGACTGGACGAGATTTCAAGTCCGCGCAATTAGTTCCAGTCCTTGGCTTTGCCTTGGACTGTAACTAATTATTGCTTGGACTTGAAATCTTGTCCAGTCCGATATTGGAGGCTTTGAAATATTACATGAAGTGTTGTGTTATCTCAGTTATCTTAACCTATAAAGTTAAGTGTTTCAGTACATAAACATTTTACTAATATTTCTATTGCTTTTTCTTAGTTCTGCAAACTTTATATCAAACTTCTCCCATTTCAGGTTACAGTTAAACCTTTTGTCCCAACACACAAATATTCTGGTCTAGTCAGGATTCCCAGAGTCTTTTCCTCATCTTACTTCCCTACTTCCTTCCTTCTTGAGGTCAAAGTTTTTAAGTAGCATTTTCAAGGTAGCTGCATCAGCTCAAACCTAAACCTGCTTCTTGTAGGTATTTCTGTAAGAATGTAACGGCATCCTGATGCAGTTTTTCAGTTATAATTGGCATTACCTACGAAAATTGACAAGCCATGAGTTTAAGATTAATTTTCAAAGCTTTACAGTAGAATTCCTACAGCTCTGCATTTTTCAAATTTAAGTTGGATTTGTAGTGGACATGTAATGGAAATATCCCAGGATGGTTTGTTGTAAAGCAAGGTGAATGTGTTGTTAACTGTTTGACTACAAATCTCACTGAAGTTTGAAAAAAGGTAGCCATACGAGGAAAATCTAGTAAGAGAATGTTGCAAATAAGTAGAAAATCCAAATTAAGTTTTACTAGTGATTTCCAGGAAATTGTGGTGATTATACCAAATGTTACCTTTCCTGGGTTTGCCTGTGAAAGAGTCACCAGTGACTGGACTAGATACAGTTTAGCATTGGGAATGCCTCCTCCAAACGGATCATTCTCATTTTTACCAGCATATATTAACTTGGAGTAAGCTGTCTGATATCCTGTCGGGAGGAAATCAAAATTGTTATGGATTTTAAACATGACATCAAGCCAGTGTAGAATGGTACCCATTATTTTATTGAATAACTAGATAGTGTAAAAAAAAAAAGAAGGAAAGAAGGTAGGAGGAATAAGGAAGAAAAGAAAAATAAGGCAATAATCTTGAATAAATGGATGGATGGACGAATTGATGGATGAATGGAGTGATTGATGGAAAAGGATGGATGCGTGAAAAATGGTAGGGTGAAGGAATGGATGATTGGATAAATAAATGGATGGGAGTACAAATGGATAGATGGGAAGTTGGATGGATAGATGGGTGGGTGGGTGGATGATGTAATGGATGCCTGCATGGATGGGTGGATTAATAGATATGTGGATGGATGGGTAAATGAATGGGACATTATCCAAATAAAGCAGCTTCAGATGACTCGTTCTCTTCTCATTCAGTCCCACTCTGAGTTTTTTTTAAAAAGTCTTTATTTTTGAAGCATTAGAAGGCTACTTTCGTACCTGGTGTGTCCTCTATCTCAATAAAGTGCTCATCATCTGGAACAGAATCATCTTTTGGAAGTTCAAATACTTGAATCAATGCTTGTAGTAACCGGCCCCTAAAAAGCCAACCAAAATGCAAAATTAGCAACAAATTTTCTATAAAAGCAGAATTTTACATTACAATGGACCATTCCCATACTACCAAATGAATCATGCTACAGACTCAAGAGGTATTAAGGGAGCATTTAGTCCTTTAGTTATCTTTGAAATGCCAGGGACAGTGGAATATAGTTTTGAGTTGGGTGCCTAACTGGCAAGGGAATATTGTTAGGGGTGGGGGGAGGGGAGGGGTGGGGGTGAGGGATAAAGACTCCTTGCCTTGGAAATCCCTGTATGCATGGTTGACAGCAGAAATGAAGGCAACTGAATTCTTCTAGAAAACAGAAAAAAATTCAAAGCCTCAACTAATTCTTACCAGTGATCTGGATATCTTGACCAAGTTGCTGTTGGTTCACACAGTAGTTTGGTTATACCCACAGCACATATTTTTCTTTCCATGTCACCTGAGACCTGAGTGGATGTAAAAATATATTCCTTTTACTTATCCACACTCTTCTTTACATAAATGAATATCTAAAATCTAAGTAACAGCAAACAACATGACCCCTAAATCAGTGTTGGTAGGGTTTTGGTAGGTTGTCAATAGGATAACAGTAGCTTGGCTGTAGGGCACTATATATTGTCTGTAGGGTGTCAGCAGGTTGTTAGTAGGGTATCACTTGGTTGTTAATAGGGTATCCGTAGGTTGTTAATAGGGTATAAGTAGTTTTGTCAGTGGGTGGAGGGGGACTGTGGAGGGTATGTTGTCAGCATGGCTTATACCAGTGTTGATAGATTGTTGGGGGGCATTAATTAGTCTTATTATTCAAGTTGTTACAAAACAAATGCATTTCTTATTTTGATACCTTCTGAATATCAGGGATGAAATACTTTTCAATTATTGTCCCAAATAGTCTGTAAAAATAAGAATTTGTAAAAATTGTTGTCAGTGTGGAAGATGGTGATAATTAATTTTCGTTTGAGAATAGAACATAACTTACTTTGGTTGAATGCCATCAACAATATCAATGAGGTCTGTCCCAGTGTTCTTGACAGCATATAAACAGAAAAACTCAAGAAGACCTATTGATGCAAAATTATAGTTATTTGAAACCTTTTTCTAATACTAATAAGTAGTGTGGAGAGGAGAGGAGAGGAGAGGAGAGGAGAGGAGAGGAGAGGAGAGGAGAGGAGAGGAGTTCTAGACAGGAGGTGACAAAATTTCAATCAAACTTACCTTTGACAAATTTTGTAGTCTTGGAGCTCTGAAGGCGATGGAAAAGCAATATGAAGATTTTAGGTATGTAGTTGACAAGGACCACCCTTGAACAAGATCAAATCATAAAGTTAAAATTATTTCTTAGGGATACGAAATTGCAAGCCAAGCATGTCAGGTTAATTCTGGCTATGATGAAAATAAAAAGCCCTGTGAAGATTGGTGCCTGGTTCAATTCAGGTGATTGCTCACTCATAAATTGAACCCTGAAACAGCCTCTGGGCTGATCAAAATCAGGACATGACTAATTTCCAGATCAAATTGGAATTTAGCTTGTTAGTTTTTGCAGAGGGAAAAAACCTGAGAACTCAGAGAAAATTCCATGAATCAAGGGAGAGATATAATGCAGAGTTTGGTTATCAAGACCCCAGAGGTGAGAGACAAGCGCACTACTGCTACTCCACATTTAATTCCATAAGAATAATCCCTTTCCATAAAACAGTTTAGCTAAGTATTACACTCACCTGTCCATGTTTTCAACCATACTACTCAGTAAATAGAATCCTTCATGGTCATTCAATTTTGATGCAATAAGCTTTTGAAACACACCCAGAATAGCATCCTGAAGAAAGAAAACACTTGACAATACTGATGCTTAAAGTCCCTATTATCAATGGTGATCAGCAATGGTTGGTCCAGCTGCCTCAATAAACAGCAGTTATCAACAATGTCCAGCCGCCATGTCTAGATCAATCCATTGGTGGACCATTATTGGTCAATTAATCTACACTTAGCTGCTTTGAGAACACAACATTTTGATTCTAATGGGTAATAAAATTAATCTTACCAAACTGTTACTAGCTATTATCAGCTTACTGCCCTTTTGGATATAAGCCTGTAACAGCCTCACTAACGGTGGAATATTCCCTGCCAGTCATAAGAGAGTATATTATTAATTAGTATAATTAAAGAGTTTTGTGTGCTGTGATTGGGGTTATTCACCTAAGGCTTAGTGAATATGAGGAATAATTACCTTGCTGTTCAAAGACTTGTGCCTCTATAAATATTCCCAATATTCACTTTGCCTTTGGCAAATAATTTTCAATAATCCAGTTTCAAATATCTGTTGCTGAGTGGTAGCATCAATTTTGCTTAAAAATACTTGATTGTTCCGGCATGAAACACACTTAACTGCTGGTACTTGTGAATATGTTAACACTGAAATGAGGCTACTACTGAAGTACCTGTACGTTCCCATAGTAAAGGAGTCAGCAATAATGGGAAAAGCTGCATATATGGTTCAGGAATGTCATCCAGTCGAATCTCCAGCAACAGCGATAACACTTGGAATACATAAGGTAGGAATTCTAAATAGAAAAACAATAAAGATCAGGAACATAAATGAATAAATGACATTAAAACAGCCACTGAAATTAAGATTTGCAAAATCTAAGACAGCAATGCCAAGACATTAAAGTAGATATAACTAGCTAAAAACTAGTGTGAGCTGCGTCGGTGTTTCTAATGAAACAGTAATGATAAAAAGGTTTCAGACGCTAGTCCTTCGCCGGAGTAAAAGAGAAAGAGGTGGTAGAAAGGAGTGTTTATATGATAGAATAAGATAAAAGAAACCAATGGGAACAAGGTATTAAGGCATTAAAGTATTTAAGTCAACTGACCCACAGGGAAGACAGACCTTGAAGGAACAAAACCCCAAAAGCAAGTTATATACGCTTTAGGCTGATGTAACCATTGTAGATTTTGCAATCTTAAGTCCCCTAATTTATGACCAATTTATGATAGTATGAGAAACAGTAGAAAACCATAAAAACCATACCTGTCACATCATTGCTGAGGATTTCCTGGAAAATGGGAAAGAGGGCCAGCTCAAACTTTGCAACAAGTTGAGGGTTAGATGCACACGTGGTCCTGTATACAAAGTATTGAACACTATTAGTCAAATTAGAATATAACATCACTTCAAACTCATCAGTGAAGATGAGCTTGGAATAGCAGATGTTACAGTTACACTCCATTGCCTTCAATGGATTAATGCCTCAACCTCAAAAAAAAAGTTTGATGGCAAAAGTGTAACTATAAAATCTCCTATTAGGTGCTTTAGCTAGCTGTACTGGAAGTGCCAGTTCAAGCATGGCAAGGAGGTAACCATGGCAACCAATGATCCACCATCTAGCATCTCTCACACTGACAAGACTATCAATGGAGAACAGCCACATTAAATATGGCAAACACTGTCTCAACCAAAACAGGGGCTAAAAAGTGCCAGTGCTATAGGTATTTGGCTTTTTTTTTTATCATATGTCTGACCAGGGGCGGGACCAAGAATAGGGAGGGGCTGGCAAGGGTGTATACTTCCCACTTCTTGCTAATAAGTTCTACTAGATTTCCAATTCTTAGCCCCTCAGTTTTTAGTCTTGCGTACACTAGTCTGCTACTAAGCCCACCCCTACTTTTTAGGGTGTTGTATGATCCTTGTATTGATATTTCATTTTTACATAAAATAAATTAATACTTCGTTCACCAGGGTGTAGAAAGATACTGTGAGGGAAACTAAGTTTCTGCAATGTTGTGAACATAAAACAAGTGAACCAACCAGAGCATGGAATCTAGATCCCTAAGGAATACTGTCCATTGCACTTATAATGAGACTAATATGAATGCACTGGCTATAATTATAATTACTGGTAACACAGGTAAGAAAAAGAGAAAACCAACAATACCTGACCATACAGCAAATACTCTCAAACAAGTAATGGTTAAAGTGGGGCTTACTGGGATTCTGAAAGGTGACAAACAGTTGAGTTACTACAGTAATATATTCCCATTTAATAATGCATTATGTAATATGCCATTCAGAGATTCTGGAAAAAACAGTGGCAAGTTAGCATTGCAGTGCATTGTGGGGCTGTTTTTGGACATTTCCAAGATGTTGTCTATTTCATTCCCTAAGATGATCCCATAATGCACTGAAATGCTAAGTCGACCCAGTTTTTGCCTCAAATTTGGCTAATAAGTACTTACCTTTGCAACTAACACAAGCTTTTCAGATATCTTAAGCAAAACAGGATCCAGGAATGGTAAAATGGTTTCTTGTAGTAGGGACAGTGTCCTCATTATTGCTGGTGAAAATATATTCATAGGTTGTAGACTATTAGAAGTAGTATTGTTTAGAGTAACATTTGGTTACATCTGTTTTACACCGCTAAAACTTAGTGTAAGCATGTTGCACATGATAGTTGTGGGGGAAGTGTGTAAATGGACTTTAAGGATGGTATGTGGTCTGAAATAGCACAAGGTAAAGAAGTCTATTCAAACCTTTCATGACATATTCATTTTCCTCAGAGCCATGTATGGTGAGAGTACCAAACAAATTCTGAATTAAGTCATTGACAATAGGAGTAACTTCTTCTTTAGTTATTCTAAAAAATAATGTATGAAAAGTATGATTAATTTACGATATTTAATATAAATACACATGGAATGAATGAATGGATAGATAGATGGGTGGATGAATGGAATGGGATGAATATGTGGATAGATAAGGTAGAAAGGATGGATGGGATGCATGAATGATTGAATCGCCAGCAGATGGATGGAAAAAGACAGGATGGATGGATGAGAAGCATGAAATGATTGAATGGATGGATAAATGAAATGAATATATATGGAGGTATAAAATAGAATGGATGGATGGAATGGATGTCATGCATATGGATCGATGGATGTATGGGATAGAGGGATGGATGAATGGATAAATGGAAGCATAGTCAATTGGTTGGGTTGCCAAGACAGAAAACGGGAAGGACTGAACTGTGCAGGCAATAATTACACCCTTAATACTGTATATTTTTGCACACATGGTTACTTACGGTACTCCTCCACCAGGATTCTTGAGTGTAAGAAGTCTCTCCAAGCAGTGCGCAGCATAGGTATGCACAACCATACTTTTAGCCTTGAGGTGTTGCATTAGAATTGGTATCGTATTCACTAATATCTCACGAGAAAGCTGTTAATAAATAAAGGAACAACTTTATACTTCTTGTGTAACTTTGGCAATCCAGTAGAATCAACTACATGGTTTACAGACCATGCCTTAACAGAATCTTTCATTGCTATAGCTCAACATTGAATGTTGATTGTATGGAATTGCTGAATTTAAGCAGAAAGTAAATTTGAAGTTCGGCAACAAATTTCATGGTGAACTTCAAAAGCAAGACTTGAACTTTGTAATGAACTTCAGAATCCAGTCATCAAAAGTTATGTGAAAGGCACTATAAAAGCCAAGAAATAAGTACTAATACTGTCGGGAATGTTTAACTTACCATACTTCTAAATGTTATAACATACTTAATGGAGTCTGCCTTCAGGACAGGATGTTCGTCAACTGATGATTAAAGCAATATAAATTTAGTTAATAATGCTGTCGGTGGTATATATTACAGTCATGATGCCCCCTTGTCATGACTCCATCATGACGCCCCCCTGCATACCACGGCACCCCTATTCTGTACTACCATGACGTCCCCAGTATAAACCATGACACCCCTAGTCTCTATTATCACTCATTTGATAAGAAGTTTAACGATTTGAGTTATATTCAATAGTATAAATCCAAGCATGTCAAAAAAATATGGAATTGGAAAAAAGTTGATAACAAAATTCGGTAAGTCCGATGAATTAAGGTTTAATTAGAAGGAATGATTTCATACAAGCGTGAAATGCTTATGGTACATTCTGACAAGGTCCTGGTATGGTATTAACAGCCAATCATATTTTGGGAGGTTACCGTTCATCTTATCATAATTCTTGGACAATGCACAATGGAGTACAAGTAGAGTCACATGAAATCTGCTTTGTGGCAATAACTACCACAACCACAACAACAACAACAACAACTTATTTTGATTCATCCTCATTTTTTATAAATGGAAATTAAAAAAAAAATTCTTTCCACTGGTTAGCCACTTTTTTTCTCCCATTGTTTTCTCCCATTTTTCTCTTCCTCAACATCAAACTTCTTTCAATATTCCTCTAAATCATGAAATATTTGTTAAGGTTAATGGTACAAAATCTTACCATTCTTTCTCTCAAGCTCAGGATAAATGTATTTGGTGTAAAAGTCCTGCAAGTTGAAGAACTCGCTTGCTTTTGTGGTGCCATGCTGTAGGTACAAAGTACAACAATTTAGGTAGTCATCTTAACTTAACGACATAATTTTTCCAAGAATCATTCTTATATTGGTTCTAATTAAAGATGTTGAACCTCCATTTACTTTCTTCCCTTCCCTTTCTCATTTGTTTATTCATTTAGTGTAGCTTTTGTCATCTATGAGCAATAATAAAATAATAAAAGGTGAGGACAATATACCTTTGCAGTTTGTTTTTTAGATGCCAGTGAGGTGACTAGGAAGATAGCAGCATCCTTGGACTTCCAGTTCTTTTGATTGGATGTCTGGTATTGCTGTCATACAAAAGAAGTGTGTAAATAAATAAAATGGTCCTTGTTTTACCTGTGAAGCACTTAATAACCAGTGGCTAACAAACCTGTGGCACTTGTTCCATGATCGAATTGAAATTTAGAAGTTGAGTTTTTACGGAGGGAGGAAAACTGGATAACCCTGAGAAAAACTCTTGAAGCACAGGAGAGAACCAACTAGGATCTCTACAGAACGCAAGATTTCATAACAGTTATTTTATGAGAAAAATTGGGAAGCACAGGTAGAGTGACTGCTAATGCGCCTCTGCCTCTCACTAATGCAACCTGGTTTGAGCCTTTTGAGAACCAGGTTCTCTGGTTTTTCCTCCCACCACAAAAATCAACTTCTTAATTCTAATTCAATTTATGAGCTGCCTTATCAATTAAGTTGCAACACCTGTTCTTAAGGCCATCCACTCCGGAGTGGTAAATGCACTGGATTTAGATTATAGATTATCTTACCTCCAACAATACCATCACATAATGATGAAATATAGCAGTAACTGGTTGTTCATGGAACTTTGATAAGCCTCTCACGAGGTCACATGCAGCTCTTCTTCTGGTATCGACATCTAAAAGAGAAAAGCAACAGTCACAAGGTGAAGTACTCCCAGCAACAAATTCAGGCAACTTGACACACAGCATTGCCATGGAGTACTCAATGTATATGCCACTCATATCAGCACTCCGTATGCTACAAACTTGGTGTCTATAGTTTTATCTCAAGCATCTGAGTTTTGGCTTGCATCATCGTGTGATGGCAGCCAAGTTGAGTGGTAGCAACAGAACAATCATTTTACATGACAAAGAATTCACATTATGAGACCCATGAATAAGAGTATTTCGCAAGAAGATGGTAAATACAGTTTAACATTGTAGATACAGTCTGATAGGGCATAAAATTCAATACCTGATCCTTCTATATCTCGTCTGATGTATTCTTCTGGATTATCTTCAAATATCTCCTCATCTTCATCTGGAAGTAAAGAATCATTCTATCAAGATTTTAACCACAATAGACCTATCCCGAATTCGCTTGACTGACCACAAAATAATGGTTTCAAGTCTAGGTTGAACTTGATGAACAAAATGATAAAGTCCAGTCTTGACTTCAAACCATTGTTTCGTGGTCAGTCAAGTTAATTCAGGAGAGGTCTATTGGGATGCTGCTGGAAAACTTGAGAACCTGGCCTGAAAACAAATCTGCTTTATGCTGTGGTTTCCTAGATGCTAGCCTCATATTCTCTCATCTCTAGATCTGAGTATCTTAAAAGCAAAAACTGTCTTATATTTCCCAAATCTAATTACCAACCTCTGAACTCCATGTTGGGAACAATCACTTTTTCACAAATACTCTGTAAGGTGTCTTGAGCTTCAAATAGGTTCTTGTAGTTAGGCCTTTCAGTTACTGAGGCTAGGAACTGGATGGCATTGCTAACAAGCTAAGGTTGGAAAAAACAATTAAGACATTAAGATCATTAATAAACCATTTAATTCATTTCTAAGAGATGTAATAATAATAATAATTATAAAAATAATAATAATAACATTAACATAGTGTTTAACATAGTTATTAACATAGTGTTTGACTTTCTTGCAGGACATCACGAACAGCTAAGAAAAGACCTAAGAACACACTTAAAATACAGACAGGGAAGTGAACTTTCTTATAGAACACTGCCAGAAATGGATTTTAAGCCCGAACTGTAATATAGTTAAGAAATTCTATGAATATGCATAAACTGAAGAAAGGATTATAAAAAATGATGAACTTAACCAGCCTAGACTAATAGTCCGCTGGTCAATGTAAACATGATATATACAGACAAAAAAAACTTGCCATAATAATAATAATAATAATAATAATAATAATAATAATAATAATGATAATAATAATAGTAATAACAATAATGATAATGAAGATGATAATGGCTTTTATTTAAACATAAATTATGTGGTTTGAACAAAACAAGGCACATTATAGCCCAGAGGATAGATAGAGGAAAACACTCATTCATGTGTTTAAAATGGGTTGAAAGAATAAAGTTAAACTTACCAGATCATGCTTGACGTGTGATCCTGTTGTTATTAGCAAGTTCCAGATGGCTTTTACAAATTCAGGGAGATAGGACTACAGAGAAAAAAGATTCGAAAGATTTTTTTTGGATTTGATCAAGTTTTCCAAAAATATGGGTAAAATGTTTTTTTTTATTGCAATAAATGACTATATTTCATGGCAATTATTGACCTCTTTACATTGTTTTACATGTACATTAACATAAAATGTTTTTCCATTTCAGTCCACATGTCATTTTCTTGAGAATAAGATTCTATGTTTAACTTGTATCCATATTTATGTGTCTTTTCAATGTGCAACTGTTAAACAAAGAAAACATACTCTAGGGAATGACACATGGTCTGAAATGGGAAAACACTACGTACATCCACGGTAATAATTGATAAGTATACCTCAAATTCTTCATCATATTTCTGGGCGTAAAGTGCAACATTGTCACAAATTTGTGACTTGACAAGTTCCAGAAGGCTGGCATCTTCGCGATCCTGATATCAAAATAAATTGCAATATTAGTATGGTTTCAAAGGCTGAAAATGAGGTAAATTTGGAGATAAGAGATGGTCTGGTTTCACACTGTTCAGTAGCACAATTATATATACTTTCAGGTCATTGTACTCAGATAGAGTATATGACGAGAATTTTTTTGAAGTCATACTTCCTTTAATCAATTTGTACCCCTTAATATAACGAAGATTAACCAGTCAGTTGGTCATTTGTTAGATGAAACATTGTAGTCCTTTATAACATAGCATGAAATATATCTTTGCTTGGTCACTATTATTTTCTCTTTCTTTTCACCCTGGGAATGATGGGAAACACAAAAAACCTGATTTCACGGCACATGGGTCAACGTCAAAAAGGTGAATTATTGATAGAGTCAGTGAGAAATATTTGACTTGATAATTAGTGATGTTGACTTACTTCTGGGTCAAGTATCTTGTTGTCAAGTGACAGCAGTATGAGGAAATTCTTCATCCAAACTTCCATGTTGTCCTCAAAATGCTCTGGTAAATCCTGCCAAGACAATTGCAAGGAGCAACAATTTAAATGAAAATCTCTCTGGAATACAGCGGTGATTTATTAACCTTTAAATGATCACTTTTCATTTAGACGGACTGGAGTTTTGGATATATAGTCAAGGTTACTAGGCAACTAACCATGGAAATGTAAAATTAAACCAATGACTGTATACAAAATCGAGCTTGTTTGTCATGCAGCAGTCAATGTTTATTCTCATGAGAATTAAATCCTGTGTTCTGCGGCTGTGCAAACTCTTCCTAAAGTGTTTGAAGGCATGGCTAGCTGGGCAAAAATCTTATTTAATAGGCAACATGGCTGCTGCATAAGAAAAGACTATTGTGGATCAGTTCTTTAGAGCAGAGTTTGCACATCTTTGTAATGGCAGAGCACACAGCCTGGCACATGCATAGCACTGCCACATTGGAGAATTGACAGCACCCCTTGATCTAAGCACAACCACTAAGATACAACTGAGCCAGTGAAAATGCTTGGACATAGTACCATCTTAGCATAACCTCTTAAGATTATGCACATTTAAGAACACTGCAGGTGAAAAGGGCATCTCTGCCACTGTTCTAGCATTTTACGTATAGTGCACATGCTACTTCAGGACATCTTTTTGCAGGCCACTGCATACTAAGGTCTGCCAGTTAAATGGGCTTACCTGAAAGTTTAGACTGTAGAAAAGCTTGCATATAAGAAGAATAGAGCTGAAGATAACTTGTAGAGTCTTGTGATCCCCACCACATTTATTTGCATTCTCCAAAATGGCCTAAAAACATAAAACATGTTGAAGCCTATAGACTAAAGAGCACGGTCTTTCTCCTCACCAACTTCATGGTCACCCATACATCGCATGACTTCACAAAATACGACCAATCCAAGAGCAATAGTATAAATATATATGAAATGGTTAGCAGAGTCATTGCATATTGGGAGGGGTCTTGGCATAGGGGGTCATGTAAGGGACCAGTCATCATTTATGTAAGAAGGAGGGGGGGTGGGGGATGAGAGGGGAAATGTTTTTGATGTAAAAACTTTTCCAGACCCCAGGATACCTAATAGCATTCATGTTTTTCACGTACCTCCTTCAATCGTTTAAAACATCCTCCCAATCCTCCTTTTGACCTTTCAAAGCCCCCCATTTTCCACTAAAAAGTTTTTAGGGCCTCCCATTTTCTCCTCTCACCCCCCCCCCCCCCTCTTCTAACTTAAATAATGAATGGTCCTCAAATGGGGGGTTATGACCAGTCACCAACTAAAAAGCATAAATTCAATCAGAGTTTTATTATGCACTCCCCAGAAAGTAATAAAATCTGCTGTAATTGTGATATATATATCTCTCTTTACGTCGATATATAGATCTAACTTTACTTTAAATACTGATAGAAAATAACTAAAGTTTAAATATTTCTAGATTATTGTTACAGTACCTTGAACAGGTTTGTTAGTGGCTGAGCGAACTGTTCCAAAACTAACTTGATTTCCTCCCAAAGCTCTTGTGATTTGAACTCGTGCCGATACCTGAGGATAAATAATTAATGCAAGGCAAAATACATTACTGAGTATACAACATGAAGTGGGATGAAAATATATTTTGAATTATTGGCTAAAACAAACCTTTTAAATAAAGAGTGTGCAGTGACTAGGACTCCATTAATGATGTGAAAATCACCACTTTCAAGTCTCTTGACCATTTCCTAATAAAATAGATGTGAAATATTTATTAACAAACCTTTCAGAGATATTAAAATAAATAGAAAAAGAACAAATGGGAAATGGAATGAGTAATGAAGATTAGGAATGTAGGAAGGTCTCATCAGTCTATAGAGGGGGCTTTGTATCATTTTCCTGCCAAATCCACATGAAAGCAAACTTTCAGGCGGGCATGTGCATGTGCCCCCCCCCCCCCCCCCCCCATCCAAATTAATGGAGATAAAAACAAGTACTAAGTACTACTTACAGGTAAAAGGGTGTCCCATTTCTTTGGAAAATCTTCATGTCCAATGATACTGATAGCATCACTTAACTAAACAAACATCAAGCACCAAATTATTGTAAAAAAAACATTTATAGTCATGGTACAGTATATCAATATTTATAGGGTTTTATTCAAGAAAGAGTTTCTTTCTACATGTAGTGTACCTGTTTTTGCAGTTTCTCTGGACTCTTCAGCATTAAATCAACTATTTCTCTTTTCACTACAGATAGAAGAATGAAAAAATCTCATTAACTAGGAGATATGAAAATTACTATACCACTCATTCCAGACTTCTGCTTTTTAGCCATCATACATGTAATATCAATGCTCTGAGTCTAGTTATTTTGCAGATTTTCAGATGTCAAAAACCAAGACATTTAGAGTTACAGAGCTACATTAGAGGTCAATGCCAGGGCTTTCAGAATGTTTTGGTGTAGGTGGATTATAAGTCAGAAGTAGCTGGCTGTGATCCGATGCAAAGAACAGAAGGTATTTAATAGAAAAGAAAAAGTAGCTGGAGGTTAACTTCAAAGCAATCGCCAGAGCTCCTGCAACAGCCAGCTTATTCTGAAAGCCCATTACCGAACTATGAAAATGGGATAGGAAGATGGAGCTGTCATCTTCTTAGATAAAAGCATAATATATATATATAATAATAAATTGCTCACCTGCAGCTCTATCTGCTTCATTTATTTTAATTGGTTCTCCTTCAATCTATTAATTTTAATAAATAAATAACTTTTAATAATTTTAGAGGTTATAGTCTTAATTAATTCCTGCAGAATATTCAAATTTCAAAGTGTATTGTTGAAGTTGTGCAATCCTTACTTTACTTTGCGAACATTCTAATACTGAAATGAGACCAACTCTGGGCAAATGAGACTGTTAAGGGACAAACTAATATAATATGAATTTGAAAATGGCCTATTCTTCGTAATATAAATCATACTTTGTAAGCTATTACTTACAATTCTCCAGCATCTTTTAACCATGTTTTTAAATGTAACGGTAGCACACACTCTTATGGTCATATCCACATTCTGATTGTTTGTGATCTTTAGCAACATAATAGCAAAGTTAGGTGTTCCCTCCACTGATTCAAGAAACTTCTCAGCTATACAAACACAGAGGAATAAAAAAAAGTTACTCAAGTGCCAATGCATTCATCTACTATTCTGCTCCTCTAAGGTGAAAGAGGAGAGCAAGGGAAATGAATTTTGAGTTGGCTAAGGAGGGCTACTGTGAAAGGAAAACGAAGGGAAGGGAACAGAGGGATAGGAAGGGAAAGATGTTTAATTTTAGACCACTTCCGTGATATACTTCACTTGTCATGCACAAAGATTTACGGTATATATGACTTACACTCTGCTAACACCCAAAAAAGTATGTTAATCTCTAAAGTTACGTACATAAGTTACGTACATTCTGATTATCTAGGTTTCAACCATGTAACATTTAAAATTTTAGTTTAAATACTCGTACACTATTTATCTAATCAACATCTCTTTGTCAGATCGACTCGTTTTCGCCATGTTTCGTAGTAATCTAATCAAGATTATTTGTACAAATTTCCAAGAAAGCTTGTACAAGTCGACACAAACAAAAAGTTAGCCAAACTAATTCTAAAATGATGTGTAGTTCTTTCGTTAAGCCCTGTAAAGTGTTCATTAATCCACAAAAGTATGTTAAACAAGCAAATTTTGTTGTAGAGAAGTAGTTTTTCGAATCGTATAAACGTTCAACTCACCCTGTTTTCTTATCGTTGTGTCGGGAGACAACGTCTGCTGCAAATATCCCACAAGGGTCTGTAAATCCGAGTCCATTTTGAACAGAAGTCTTTAATACAACATGCAGAATCCTTTATGGTGGTTCAGAGTTCGATTGGCGAATGCCAAAGTGAATTAAACGTTGAAGTTTTGAATGAAGATCTTTTTAGTCTTTTTAGCTCACGTTTTGAAATGTCAAGACTTTGAGCGGGATCTACCGAGCTGATCACGTGT
This sequence comes from Actinia tenebrosa, assembly GCF_029948245.1. Taxonomy (NCBI): domain Eukaryota; kingdom Metazoa; phylum Cnidaria; class Anthozoa; order Actiniaria; family Actiniidae; genus Actinia; species Actinia tenebrosa. The sequence goes on from NW_028292578.1 coordinate 16,842,228, forward strand.
GCTGCCTATGGAACCAGGTCAACACAGGGATACCACTCATAACCTTTAAACTCTCAGATTAATCGGAAGGGCGTACGTACGCGAAGGATATTTATTGTCAAATATTGAATTGCTTAACGACAATAATAAAACAACTAAATGAAATGGTGGACAAAACCTAGACATATCAGTTGGGGGCACCGAGTTATTTGTTTAAAATATCTAGTGTCGTCGTTTGCTTAAAACTTTTTAAAAATGTATCAGTTACCCACACCACACTCCACCCCCAAAAAACCAATTAAGACAAACAAAGACAAACCAAATCTATCGATGATGCATTGAGGGAACTTTATTAAATATCTTGATATTATATAAAATGAACACGGCATTTGAGTTTATGATTCTTTTGATTCATAAATAAGAATATGGACCGAAAAATTAAAGAAACCTGATATAAACACCTTTATTAACTTTGAATCCCTTGTGATTTTACTTCACAGTATCTATGTATGGGTTAAATTTTCAAACTTCACTAGAAATCATTTGACAGATAGACATAATCTGAACCCATTTTATGGGAATTTTTTGTATGAAAAACATTTTTTATTAAAAAAAGATGCAAAATATATTGAAGCCAGCCGCAAGTATAGCTGACTTCTGATCGGAGAATTAAAGATAAAAAACAAGAAGGGGAAGACCTATTTCTTATTTTAGCGTTACTTGTACCACAGGTAGCCCAAAAGCAACCACATATCGAATGCTTGGGCCATGTGTTTACACTTAAATTTGAAGGACTGAAAAACGAAAAGCAGGTTCACGCACATAAGGTAATACCCTTTCAAGGGAGAGGCCTAACAAGCACTACTTACAAGGAGTCCAGAACCCGAGACTTCAGAGGTGAAGCAAGTGCATTTCATGAAAAGCACTTGACTGACGTCATCCAAAACTACTTTGTTGTGAAATGGATCCCACACGTTATTTAGCGAAAGTAAAACAGATATAATTGTTTTTCCACTATTCATTTTTCAATCACTTCTAGATTTGCGTAATTTTTGACCTAATTCGTAAAAACATTCAGACTTGCATGGGTATCTTTTCCGTCTCTAGAAAGAGGAAGAAAACCTATGAAAGGCATCATTTAATATAAATATATAAAAGTACACACTTATCACAATTCTTCATCCGATTCTTCTGGAATTACTCCCAACAACTTGGCACTCGCTGCTGACTGTCTATTGTTGCCTTTCCAAAACAACCGTCGATTTTTAAGGATGCTAAATTTGGAGTTACTATTATATGTTATTTCATCTGTTCTCCACCAGTAATCTTTTTGCTGACAGGGTTTAGCATATAGCATGAATGCAACGATTAAGCCGCACAGAAAGACAAGGCTCCCAAGAGCCCATGCCGCGTTCGCGCTGTCAAATTTGCGGCGTTCTTGAAGTCTTCCGTCTTCTCCACGTACGATGACAAACCGTTCTGTGGCTTTGATAGACAGGCGACCTTCCCATTGAGGATGTTGCGAGGTGTCTTTGGGATTTCCATCAGCATCATTCTTGTGATTGCTAACATACCTTGACTGTAAAAGAATAAATAGATGATTATGATCCCACCCAGTTTGATAACCTACTGTATAAATGCGAGGGTATAAATGCGAGGGTACAAATGTGAGGTCTTTTTATAATAATGTTGGTTAGTCCACTTCTCCCTGGGTGACCCTACTGGGATTCCACACGTCTACTGCAGTGGAGCCCCTTGGGCAACTGAAGATGGGGACGCCCAAGGATGACATGAAAGGACTTTTTGTCCCAAGACCTTGAGGATACATCAACTCAGCATGAGGAGGCAATTCAATCCGTCCAGGACACTGGACAAAAGTGTTGTTGGTGCTATGTGGTTGACCCACGACAGCAATAGATGATGATGTGACCCTACTGCTGGGGTGTTGAGTTCAATCCTGGATTCACCATCACATGTGAGTAGAGATTGTTAGATCTCTCCATTGATTTCAGGGTTTTCCTCTGCATTCTCTATTTTTCCTCCCCCTCTGCAAATCCAAAGAAGCTATTCCTGGAAGTTAGCCCTACCGTGACTTCGTTCAGGTAATCGTTAATAGGAAAACCATTTTGACGGTTTTATAACAAAAGAGTTTGAAAGTTGGTACACGCCACTCATGGTTCATACAGATGCATCTAACTTCCCCCTCCCCCCCATACCCTATATATTTATTGACCCCCAGACTGTGTTAGAGCAAGGTCGGGATCTATATTTATAAGATCAAAGGCATAAAATATTACCAATTCTGAAGGACACAGCTCTGACTCATGGATATCAGACACTATTGGAGCATCATGTTTAAGCCCTTCATTAAAGCTTCCACTGTTGGTAACATGGGTTGCTGGGCCTTTCATTGCATTGTTTTGGATCCACTGACGTCCTGCAGTTGAATTGAGCTCCTTCGCAGAATAATAACATCCCCATGCAACAATCGCAAAATCCTGCACAAAATGTGAAAAAATGAAAGAAAAGAAAAGTGAAATGAGGAAAATGAAAGGGAAAGTCACAGAGTCGTAGAACAGTTTAAATTGAAATTTAGAATTTCTGCATTTCTAGGCATCTTTTAGGGAATATCTTAGGGGTTAAAGGTTGTCGAACTATACCCTTTAGACTTTTACTCCAACGAAGGACTAGCGTCCGAAATGTCAGTAAGTTTTTTCATCTTTTCACGGTGTATAATTTACCTTTTCATCATTACTGTTTCATTAGAAACACTGATGCAGCTCACACTAGTTTTTAACTAGTTATGACTTCTTATACCCTTTAGAAAGACTTCCAGTAACTTTTGGAGTACTTTTGAAAATTTCTGACAAGTATACCAGATACTGTGGAGTCCCCACCCCTGGACAGAAAGCTGGTAATAGGATTCGTGATTGATTCTGATTGATCCAGCAATTACCCAAGAGGTGTGACAATGGTACTTTGCCTGGCATGTACCTTTATCTCATGGTACCTACCTGTGCAGGGTCAAGGTTTTCATATGGAGTGATAACATGTCGATGTAAACAGCTCCTTGCCAGTCTTTTTAGTTTCTTGACCAATTCTGGTTTTGCACATGGATGATACAAGAACACAACTCCTCCATTCTGCATAAAAATAAAATACCAATTATAGAATTACCCCATTTTCTTCTTGAAGTTTTGATGACAAAGTTTTTGTTAAGCTTTCAGTGAGCACACACTTTTTTTAAACGTAGTACACATATAAAAAAGTTGATTTTTTTTTTCAAAAATGTAGTTCAATCCCCACAAGCCATCCTGTCCATTGCTAATCTGACTTCAGTTGTCCAACTAGCGATCATTCAGCTCTCACCTCTGGGATCTCAGGTTTGAATCCTGGACTAAGCAGGTGCATACCCCTTGAATTGTGGGTTTTTCTACAAGTTCTCTGGTTTTCCTTTATCTGCCAGACCTAGCTCACTAAATTCCAAAAATTTAATCTTTGAGTTAGCCATCTGCTGACTTAGATCAGTTTTTTCAGGGCTTGATAAAATTTGAAAGGTATTTCTATTTGTCAAAATTCCAATGTATTTCCAGTAACATCAGGGCCGTAGCCAGTATGAGGCGAACCGAGGCACTCGCCTCTGTAAAATTTTACCAAATGTTGTCGATTTTTTTTTTCATCAGACTGATAATATTATTCTACGTTGATATTCAACATTTTTAGGAACGAATGATCATCATCAAAGGTTGACAATCACAGTGTTTCAGAATAAAAGATTGCATACTAAGTTCCGCTTAAAACTGTTTATGAAAGGTTACCAAAAGGCCCTCAAAACGCTGGAAATTCCATTTCCGAGAGTCTGAATTTCAAAACCTCCCTTGAGACTCCCGCCTTCGGCAGTTGTTCTCTCGCCTTTGGCAGTCGTTCTCTCGCCTTCGGCACTAGTGCTACCCCCTCGGGGTCTTTCGCCTCGGTTGTAGTTTCTTCCTGGCTACGGCCCTGAACATCACATGATGCATGGTTAAAAACTTACCACAATGATATACTTCCACTTGGATTTTGGTAGATATTCATACTCTCCATACTTGGGCCATTGGATTTGACGTGGATCATCCCTGATAATACAATGATAAAAATACGTTAGACCTCTGACAAACGGCCCAACACTTTGACCCGGATCAAACGTTGGGACCATTTGTCATGTCCTGCCAAGTTACGATGCTGGGTCAAAATGTTTGCCAATAATGACTATATATTTTAGCTTATTTTATTTTATATTTTTAGCTATAGATTTTCTTTACTTACTTTGTTAATTTTTGTTTACAATGCACTGGGTCTGTAAAGCACATGAAAGGCTAAAATAAACAGAAAAAATTAATTGATGTCACAAAAAAAATCCATACAGCAAGAACTGACGAATTAACACCCTAAATATAGTGTGTTCAAATAATAAGAATCTTGTTAAAGCATTTTATTGCCAAGTTAAGTGATAAAAGTAGAAAAAGTTTCAATGCTACAAGCGTGGCTTGGATTAAAGACTTGAAAATATCATAGATATTAGGGGGACTACAGTCCCTTACTCTACACATTCGCTACGAAGACTAAAAATGTCAGAATTTAAGTTAAAGTCAGGTTGTAACAATAATTACACTTACGTCTGTATGTTCGTTATAACAGACTGATTGACTTTTATTTGAGCTTGTGTGCTAAAATAAAAAAAAGGAATAAAAAACTGATCAAACAATATTCATCTCCACAACAAAAATAGAGCAGTTTTTGAATGACTGTAAAAAGCTTGCTATGATTGCTCAAGGATACTCAAAATGATGATGATGATGATGATGATGACAACAATGTTGATATGGTCTAATCAAGTATTCAAAGAAATGAAACTTAATAATTACTATTTACCGTAGTGGTCACAGTTGTGTTACTGCAGTTCCATTGCCTTGCTTTAAAATCTTCTAATGTTAGCTCCCTCTCCTCCTCCTAGAAAAAGCATACAAAAACATAATTATAAGATTCAAAAATACTACACAAAAATAGGTGATTAAGCAAATTACAGTAGACAATAGAACAGTATCATGTCTAGCTGCCTTTCTTTTTCATTTTATGGCTGAAAAATTACTTTCTTGTTACATCATAGCTACAATGTTTATTTATTTATTTCTTTTAATGAGCACAATTACGAAGATGGTACATGTAGCCATATCTTTTGTTTTTATTAATTTTTACAAGGCAGGAATGGCACCTTACACAGCAGGAGAGTTCACAAAAAAATATATATATAATGAGTCTTGTTGCTTAGAGACTAAGAGAGCTTCAAAAAATTTTAAGCACATATGAACGAGAGTTTTGATTTTATCAGTATATGGACTGAGTATAGGTGAATATTCATACTTTAGCTTGTTGAGTTTTGAGAATTGGACAATAACATGACTTTTGGAGGGCATATTGTTTATTCGTGGCACATTGGTACCATCATTTGCGCCTGAGCGTAGCGAGGGTGTAAATGTTGCTGCAAGGGCCACAACTAAACAATATGCTCAACCAAAGTCATGTTATTATCATTATGATCAATATACTAGGACAAGTTAAGCAAATTTTCAAAATTGCCTTACGAGATTTTTGGAGTTGAATCTTTGGCAGGCTGCAAAGGTATTTGCGGCCCGCCAAAATCCTAAATCGCCCACTGGGCGCACATTTTCAAGAGGGCAGTTTGCTGTTTGGCCTTGTATATTGATGATAATAAAAAATAAAAAGTAATAATATTTATAAATTTATGGATAGTATAATATGTATGTATGACTGCAAATTTCAACATAATTAATAAAAAACCTTTAAGTAATTTAACTGCCTTAAAAAAATATCCCATTATCTGAAATTCTAAGCTGTCTAATGAAAATGCATTTAGTTATTTTCTGTATATAAATGACATCTTGTAACCACAAAATGATGAAAACTTTACTAGTAAGAATAGCTTTACTCAATAATTTTATCAAATACATAAATACTTTTCTACTGAGCTTTCACCATTCTGGCTCCTATTTTACCTTCAATACTCAAATATAATTTATCAGTTTTTTTCATTTATTTCCCCCCCAGTAGTTTATGCATTATTTAATAATAAGAAACAAGATAGCCTTTCTAAAAGTTAATTTTAAAATCGACTTTGTACCCTCGTTTATGCATAAGAAACAAGTCCAAGTTTGAATATGATACATAACGTGTACATAACGAGTAATCTGCTTAACTTAAACCCAAGAAGTTTACATAAAACTCAATGTAAATTGTTCTATAAGTTAACATAAACAGCTCTGTGTAATCATTGTAAACGCTAATAACATGACGCCAAAACAATATAAACAGCTAAACAGAAAACAAACTCAAAACAGGAGCAAGACATATCAAGCATTTCGAAATATTTCGAAAATGGCAACGGTAAAAAAGACAAATGATAGGAAACTAAATTGTAAATTTTCTTTTTTTAAAAGAAAATGAAGTTCACAATAAGATAAGCTTTCCACCCTACATCCACCCTACATTTTGATGCATGATGAAGAAATTTGAGAATACGTTTTATATAAAGCTTATATACGAGTTAACTACAATTCAATAGATATTTTAATACTTTAAGAGTGAAGCTAGATGGAAATATAAGAGCTAAAAATAAAGAAATGTTTACCGTAAAAATAAAGAAAACCTCAGAAAACCTAACTTTATAGTGCACGAACCTTCAAACCTGCAGACGTCCTTGTTAGTGGAACATTGGTCGTTCCTTCGCTACTCCAACTTTTATGTGTCGATAAATTCTTCTCTAAAGAGAGTTTTCGTCTCGGTAAATAAGCAAAATTCAGAATAAGAAAGAGAATAAATACGATTATCGCTACAGAGGCGTAAATTGTAATCCTCCACGACGCCATGTTTGTACTGAAGTGAAGTGCGGTTTACTCCGGTCACCTTCGGCATTACTTCGACAAAAAATCGTTATGTTTACATATTCGCTTTCGGAAGCGAAGATAACGGAAAATACCACAGGAAGCCCAAAATATGTGTGACTACATAAAAATAAACTTTGTCTCTTTGTTTTGTAAGCGCACATGAAGAGGCTAATTCTATGTCGAAGATATAAAAGAAACAAAGCAAAGGCTCGTAGAATATTTGAATTGCCCCATATCGCAAATTTCCAGTGAAAATGTTAATATATACTCCTAGTTACGTGAGAAGATTTGTTCCGCGTCTCTTTAAAACGCATCCCATAAGGGAAAGGGTGGCCAAGGAAGTTTATCCATGATCAACACTTGCGATATAACAGGTTTGCTGGTCATAGCAAGGGGTTAATCATATACGGTCTAGGGGCCGACTAACTCTTCCCTTAGGCTTCGGCCGAGCTTCCTGATCAGTCTGTAATTCTTCCCGGGATAGCGGTGTTGGGCCCGAAATCTCCAGCGTAGCCGTAAGTCCATACGACGGCTCAGCATTCGATGTCTGGAAGTATGGTCCTGGTTATATCTTAATTAATAAATGGAAATAATCCAAAAATAAGTAGTCTTCCCACCAGATAAGAACTTTTAAAAAGATTAATTTTGAAACGACAAGGAGAATCATTTGTGTGCTGAAATATCACAGAAAGCGACACGCGCTTAACATTTGTCACGACAGTTCGTTTTCGGATTGACTAGGCGGATTGTGAAAGTGCGCACTAAAATCTGTCTTATGAAGCTATCCGTTCATGCTTTCACTTTGGATCTAAAGACAACTAGAGTAGGTCTATCCCTTGATTCTAAGGGTTTTTCTCCTGAGCTGGTTCTTCATCCACTTTTCCTTCCCTCCGCAAAACACGCAAAATTCCAATTCGACCGTCCCCTGATTTCGATCAAACCTGAGGCTGTTTCAAGGTATTCATAAGATTTGAAGGTGTTTTCTAAAGCGCACTATAAAGGTCTTACTCATGTTTCAAATGCATACAAAAATCAGTTCTTACGAAGCCGTCATTCGTGCTGCCCCTTTTTGCTTGAGTGCAGGATCATTCTTCATTAACCCATTTTTGCTTGTAGGCCTGCACTCTACCACTATAAATACCTCTTGTTTATATATTATGTACGAGTAATAAGACAAGCGTGAAATAAAAACCTTTATAAAATAACTGCTATAAATCTCGCGTTCTGATTGGTTGTGAGCGCGTGCTTTATGAGAACACATAGCACGCGCCCGCACTTTCAGTTGCGTCATTCCTATCTAAAATAACGGTTATTGTAATTGTATTTTATAAAAGAAATAAAGAACTTGCTTACTGTGCTGTGTTAAGTTAAAAAGCACTTGGGGATTGGCAGAACACTTAAGAAGTGTCGAAAAGCACTCCGCTACGCGTCGTTCTTCTCCTAACACTTCTCTCTTGTTCTGCCAACCCCCGCGTGCTTTTTGACTGCACACAGCACGCGCGCGCGTTTTCTATTTCTTCATTTGATCAGCACGCAACCAATTACACGTTTATCAAATATCACACGATTATCATACATTACAAAAATAACATATTTTACTATCTGTTCCCAGCATTACATAGACTAGAATATATACACAAATTCATTTTGACAATATATTACGATAGATTACACTCCAAGATCCCCACCAATACTTTTTACAGAACTCCAACTATATACAACTATATGGTGGTTTATAGATTTACACTCTAAATTCTCTCATTATAGGATGATAGTGTTTTTCGTATGAGTGGAAAACGTACGGTTTTGACTTACAGCACGTACGCGTTACGATATCTCGTAGCAATGAGATGGCTTTCAATTTTGTACAATTCATCCCATCACAACGCATACATTAAGCTTAATTTCAAGCTGCGTTGGTTTTGAAGCGCCCAAGAACCACGTTTCGGGGCAAATTACAGATTCTTGGCTGATACCAGCCCTAACGCGTATACACCTATGCCAAAAAACGTTGTCGGTCGGATATCTGAGATCTGAAATCTCAGACCGATTAGCACGCTGCAAATTGTAATATTTTCACAGCCAACGAGCGTAGTTTCTTTTGGATTTGATTACGAAGCAAGAACTTAAAAATGTGACTTTTTCGTATCTTAGCAAGAAAACGAAAGTACAAAAAATTCTTTTAGTCTAAGATTTTTAGATGTTCGACATACGTTTCGAAATAGGTGTATACAGTTGGAGAAAAACCCAAAACCGCCACCGATACGCTACCAATTCAAAGCACTTTTCCCTCACTCATAGAAATCTGCTTTAATATTATCATGAACGTATGTCCATCAAGTAATGCTGCTTTAGCTGGGGAGGCTCATCGGTTTAGTGATGATCATCATTATCTTGTTCACTATCATCGTGTTGGCTTCCTGTAATCAAAATAAACATATTGGGAACCCTGTGTCAGGCACAACATTTGATTTCTTTTTCCATTTTAACTCGCTAGAGTTAGATAATGGCTTGGACAAGGTTTAACTCCTATTATATTTCATATTACTTTTTCAAGCCGGCGAGAGACTTGTTAGGGTTTGCTACAGGAAAAATTGCTACATGTGACATCTATTGAAAACTATGTCGCGAGTAACGAAAAAGGGAACAACTGCAACGCATTTCCTAGCGTTATCTGGTCTCGTTACAAGCTATAAAACTCGTCTCCTCGTCGTTTAACAGAAATACATATTAAGTTATTCTCATGGAATTCACCTTGACTGGTATTAAGATCAGTGCTGGAAGGTCTCTTAGGTGATGCTGGACTGCCTGAAGCTAAGTGATGATGTGACATAATCGATGACGTGAACTCATCGTCAGAAGAGTGAGTGCTCACGTATAACACACTGTCCCCTTCATTACAACCTAAAAAAACATAACAGAAAGGAGAAATAAGTAAATACATAACGTCCTCTTACGAGTCAAAGAAGGTGTAAGTTTTATTCGAGCTGCATATTCTCAGGAGGTGCTAGAGAAAGCAACGTCATTGAACGACAGTCATGTTGAATAAGCCTTCAATTGGTATCAAACAAATTGGACAAAAACGCAGTTGCGATGTCAGTGATGCGTAAACGTTTTATCGGCATATCCTAGTCTTGCTGCCCCTCTTCTTGAGGGGAAACGTGGAAAGAAACGTCTAGTCGGTCCAAAGAGAGGGGGAGAGGTGAGGACTCCGAACAATAAGAATGAAAGCGCACACACAAGAATAAAAATTTTGTTCTTTCAAATCTAAAACTTGTAATACCAGAATCATTGTGGTCTTCATTCCGTGATGCAACGTCTAGAGCACGGAGAAGTTCTTCCTCTTCTGGGCTAGTGAAGCTTAACCTGTAGGCTTTGTTTAACGTTGATGCGCGCTTGAGCTCCGATAGAAGCTGTGAACTTCTCTGGAGACCTTGACGAGAGAACAAGACGTGTATGAATAAGTCAAACGGACTGGTAAATATATTTCATGGCTTGAAAAGTTTACCCCACTGAAGCGGCTGGTCACCTGCTCAATTGGTATGAGACCCTAGGTTTTAATGTGGCTTAGAATAGTCCCTTTCACAGTTCCCTGCGCCATCTTGAAAGGTAGCCGTGCCTTTGCATCGAAGGGAGACGAACGGTGAGCTTGCAATGACAGAGACCTTTTTTAACACCTTGGACAATTATTCACAGGTCTCTATCATTGCAAGCTCACCGTTCGTCTCGCTTCGATGCAAAGGCAAGGCTACCTTTCAAGATGGCGAAGGGAACTGTGAAGGAGACTATTGAACTAACGACTTCCGCGCAAGAAACCGAAGCCCAATCGAGAGAACTGGGAAGCAGTTTACGTCAACAGCATTAAGGGATCACTCTACTACTTACCATCTCGGCCAATCGTGGAGCTGTTTCCACTTGATCGAACCACCTTTCTAACTGGTTCCTTGGCTCGCATGCTGTTAAACATTACGAACAAGTTTAAGCACATCATTAGTTATAGAACGTAGTTTTCGCAAAACATTACGCAGAAGAGAAGAAAAACGTTAGGCAAAGACCGATTATTCATTTTGTGTGTGTGTGTGTGTGAGGCAAACCAAAACAAGCGCGATGATTCAAACTCTTTAATGGATTGAAACTCTTTAATTAACCTCAGATAATGGACCTTCATAATGTAAGCTCACCCTGAAGCGCTTGAGTGCGAGGCCACGAGGGGAAAATCTATTCTTGCAGTCGACATGGCTGCCGTGTGATAAAGGCCTAAACTTAGATCTACGTTTGTTTGCGCTTGAGCTATTTTTGGAAGTGGAAATCATCCGTCTTTGCCTTCTTCACAAGCGTTGTCAAATCCAATAACTTGAACCTCTCCCTCACAGCGCACAATCTAAGTCCAGGTAAAATACCAAGCAACAGTTGCTTTTACTTACCCTGAGTGTAACGCGGCCTGTCTACTGCTCGAGGGGCTGTCGATCTTCTCGGGCAGGCTACGTTTAGATATTGGGCTTCCTGTGTCTTGCTCAGGGCTGCAGCCACCGACATCTAGGTTAGGTACTATGCTACAGGCATCTGAATCTACCGCCAAGAAAACAAACTCTTTTTTCAATTGCGCACAGCATTGAGCCAGCTTGTTATAAGCGCAGTCGTTATAACTAAGTAGCGACCTTAAATTTTACAATTTTAAAATCTACGACGGCGACGTCAAGAGGTTTATTGAATTAAGAATCTTACGTCTCTTTGGTGATGACTTGCTCCTTGGACTTGTGTTAACAACAGGTAAGGAGGCTCCTCTTCTCTGTCTGTGGGCTCTGGAGTGTTTGGATTGAGACGTGTTTGTAATGGCTTCTGGTGAAACACAAGTACATCTAATATTTAGATAACTATTACCTTACTGACTTCATAATGACAACTCTAGCAAAAAGGAATCTCAGGGAAAAAATAAGAATGAGAAATAATTTTAACTTAGAATTTGACACTAAAGACGTAAAATTCGTATCAAACCTTCACAACATTTGAGTATTTCTTTTTTTATCTATTTATCAAGTATGTCAATTCCTCGAAAAGTTTGAAAAGAACAGAAATACCTTAAGGCCCAGACACACAATATAATTTTTGCGCGCATCGTTTCACGCAAGCACGAAATGGCACCGTTTTACAAACTCAATTCATAGTTACGTTGTTAGAAAATTGCTACGTGTGGCATATCTCGTTGCGCCCAACAATTGCGCCGTGTTTCCGGACCTTAATCCACCGCTCCTTACCTTCAAGATGCTTCATACTTCCAAGTGCAGCAATGGCAGTACTCTTCGCTTCAGCTCGATTCAGACAACTTTGTAGCTTTTCCAACATGCTGCTACAGCGTTCGTAGCGCGCTCGGCGTTTGGATGCAGCCTTTTCTTCCGCTCGAGGCATGTCTATGAGAGATACAGCTTTTCTCGTAGAACCACTTGAAGTTTTCCAACGAGATCCTGATTCACTAAGTTTTAGAAGGTTAAGTAGGACTCTGGCTTCTGGTTCGATAAAGGACAAGGTATTTGAAGAAGAAGTGGCATTTGTTTCGCTTTGCGCCTCGGCTTGACGTTCTTTCTTTTCTTCGTCTTTCTTTTCCTCGATGTTGGAATCCAATATTTCGAACTGTACGTCTTCTAATGTCCATCCTTCCTCGTCCTCCTCTTGTGTTTCCCATTCACTGTCATCTGCGGCCCCTTGACATTGATTGTCTGTCTGTGGCTGCTGTTCCTCATCACATGATTCTGTAACAATAATATCAGGGAATGGTATTGGGAAGAATTTGACAACAAACAAACGAACGACTAAAAGAACGCGCGCGCTTTCCTTGGTGCAAAAAATGTCTTTATTCCTCTAACGCCATCGTTGGAGCAGTGATTGTTCAAAGAGATGTCATTTCTGTACTGATTGATTGCTTCAAGAGACGTTGCATTTCGGCGCCAACGTGCGTTTGGTGAAACAAAATTCACCATTCTTGTACCTCTAAAGTGCGCGCGGTAATTGTTCCAAGAGATGTCGTCATTCCCATAACACCAACGTGTGTACGGTGACAGGCCTAAGGGATATCGTCGTTTTTGCACCGTTACCGTGTCGCTATATATTTTACTTATACATACATGTTCTATCAAGAATGACTTACTGACCTTGTTTTGCATCATCTGCGCACGTGCCGTGTTCAGATAGAGTGCCATCTAAGATAGTGGATTCGAAATGTTCTTCGTCGTCTGTTTCTTCGGGACTTTCCTCTTCACTTTTTTCTTCTTCATCCTCAAGGTTTTCTTCGTCGTCCATGGCGTTTTCCTCTCCTGTTACTTCTTCTCCTTCCTCTGATGGCTGCATTGTCGGCCCTAACGAAAAACTCATGCATTAATTTTTTTCTTCTTCTGGCGCATGTAAAAAGTCCATACCTATACCCAGGCCTAGTAAAAATCCGAGTTTTAGTAAAACCTATAGGGTCATAATCAGACCTGTTAGTGCAAGTCGACCATTACTTAGCTATTTCCCCTTCTCTATACAGTGTGTGCAACCATGTGATTACAAATTCTATTAAGATATGAATAACAATGAAACAACCGCCATGTTCGTTGATCTGCCAAGAGAAGCTAATGAGGAATGCTTGGTTATCGTCAACCAACATGGAGGCTATGACGTAAATGAACATGTTCTATCATTATACACCTAACTCCAAAATTGCGCACGGCCGAGTTTGTTACATGAAAACGAAGCATCCAGGGCCAAATGCAAAGAAATAATATGGTATCAATGCAAAGTATACACTTGTTCACTTGTTCTGTCTTTCTTTTCTTCTTACATTCAGGATAGCGTCAATTTCGCATCATCAATTTATAAGAAAATACTGTAAATTTGGCCCTGGATGCCTCGTTTTCGACCGGCCGTGCGCCATTTTGGATTTAGGTGTATTCTCACCTGTAGTCATCTCTACGTCTATAGCAGTATGTATACGCGTTCTCTTCTTTTTATTGCTCGTACTGCTGGTCTTGCTGAATGCAGTTTGAAAGTCTCGTGACTGTTTGACTAACGTATGGTCAGCCGATTCATCATCGTTGTCGATAGATTGTTCTAGGAGTGACACGTGACTTCTATCAGGCGAGGCTCCTGATCCAGTGGGCGGAGCAGTGTGATTACGTGACAGCTCAATAGCCAATCGCTGTTGATAAAAAAGCAATGATGAACAGAAATGAAAATATTGAAAAAAGCTTGAAGGATTAGATTGTGCATGCATTAGACCTGAATGGAAAGGATAACTAGTTTGAAAAAATAGGCAAAGGATCAGGCAAATAAAATGAATCGGTCTTCAAAGCATACCTCTTTCAAGTCATTCACTTGTTGAATGCACTGAAGTTGACCCGTCTCTAGTTGATTGATGTACCTGTTAAAAATAACATGTGTCAATCAATTAGTGCGGGATGGAAAAAGGAGTTTCAAGCATCATTAAAAAATATAGTTACAGTTCGTCTACGTACAAGCTTTACTTTTTCCAACACGAAAACCAAAGAAGGTAAAATCAAAACATATAAATAAGGCGCAAAACTCACCACTGCTGGTCTCGACATTTCTGGTAAAATGTTGGAGGTCTGACTTGGAATCGTAGAATAAGTGTGTCATTTGCTGTATTGAGGTACCCCTCGCTGGCCTATTATCGTGAACAAGATAAATTACAAGCTTTTCCATACTTTTCTGATTAGTCTTGAGATACATACCGTTAGAGAGGAAGAAGGCACCATTGAGGGAAAATCACATGCGAAGACGACTCGACACGATGAAAACGCGCAAGACTTTAATAAACTTAAGGGCTAATAATTGTGTAGGCAATGAATCACGGGATATCTTGGGTGAGTATCATAATTGAGCGATACGTGACAAGGCTATAGACCCTTTGCAGCACGTCGGAATGCAGCTCGATTTGGAGGAATAGGTTTCCAATGCTCGGGGCCCGTTTATATGAAGAGTGAATAGCGCTATCCGATGAATAAATTTATTGGATAACAGCACCGACTTATCCACTAGATAAGGATTTATCTGTTGGATAGCGCTATTCACCCTTCGTACAAGCGGGCCCAGGAGATTGAAATTCTTTTGTTTTGTTCTCCTTTGACGTCACATGCAAGGGGTCTATTGGTGGTAAACTTCTGGGATAATATAACTTAGTACTTCTAAGTTCATATGAATGCATACCAACAAATCCAGACGAAAAAAACGGTTATATCCCCAGCACTCGCCAACTTCGAAATCAGAAGCTGTAAGAAAAAAAAGAAGAAAAAAAGGACATGAATTATCAACACATAAAACCAAAGACTCAACGACATGTTGGCGAGAACATACCGAATTCCCTTACGATGTTCTTGCTGGAGTCAGGTGAAGCATGATGAATCATCTCTACTCGATACTCGTATCTGTATGTTAAGGGTACTAATTAGCTTAACAATGAATTAATAGTTTGTTAATGATATAAGATACATACTTGGATGTCTCTGGCAGACCTGCAGTCAGCTCTAAGAAGACAGAGAGGTAGTTACCCCGTACAACACCATTACCATCCTATCATGAAATAACAATAAAGCTTTAAGTCATTTAACGAATTAAGAACGCTTAGCCTTGTAACATATAGTTTTTGGAGAATCTCGACCTAAGTGTTTCAAATCGTCAAGACATTTTAAAACGTTATCAAGACTATGTTCCTAAGGAATCTCAGTGGAAACGCTTCGATTGGTTTTTAAAACCCTACTTTTTGGCGAAGACAAAGTTTGGGAATCCACTGAAATCCACTCGGCGTAGGGGGGGGGGGGGGGATGAAAAAAGCAGGGATAGGAGTTCACCACTGTGCACGCCCCCCCCCCGGAAATCTCCAGCAATTTCAAGGAGTTCCCGAGCAGTAAGGGGGATGCCCGCTCCCCATCAACCTCCAACAGCTCCTCCCCTAAGTAAAGTTTCGGTTTCTTGGTCACAGACAATGTACGTGTATGCACGATAGAAGAGTGCAGAGCACTATTCCTATACAATACTTACAGGATACACCTTGAGTCTCCAGCTCAACCCATTCACATTTAGCGGTTCACTGTAAACAGGGTCTGCTTTTCTTTTCAACATACTGTAACGATTAGTAATATCTTGTATTAGCATTTAAGAATAACTGATATTTCATGTGCGCGCTATCAATTTGAATTACTACATCGGGATTTATTTAGTTTTTATTGTCGAAAAAATATCGATGTTATCGAGCCTGGCTGATCTAACTGGAAATTAGAAGTTGACTTTTGCGGCGGGGGAGGACATTGTTCGGCTGTGAAAATTTGCAATTTACAATTTGCAGCGTGCTAATTGGTCTCAGATTTCAGGTCGTTAAGCGACAACGTTTTTGAAATAAAATGAACAATGTTACTTACCTGAAATGCGTGATACAAAACGTACTGGTATCGTAAGGAGGGACGATTTCACTGCGAAACAAAAACAACAGGTCAAGGAAGATATTTAACATGGTTAGTTTAATAAACAAGGTTTATTTATGAGGAGATGCGCATGAGACAAGGACTTGATCATAAGCACTAGGTCCCCACTTCTTTAACGTGATCGAGTTTAGTATTGTATGTATCTACCTGGTGAAGTCTGCAGGGATGGGAGGGGTGACAAAAGACGCCATGGGCTTGCGATGAACCTGGTTAAACATCTGCAGTAACTCGCCACTTTTAGCGATTAGCTCGCTTCTTGAACACGAGTGCAGCTATGAAGACAAACACAAAGATAAATTACAACATTTTTAAACCAATGACAACGCGCGAGATCACTGCTCAGCCAATCAAAATGCTCAGACGCAATACCATCACGGTCACGGTACGTTACTGGAGTTTTTCACAGTCATACAAAACTATGTATTCACGAGTACTACAATTAGTAAAACGATAATCCTTATTCCTTGTTGTTCGTTGTGTCAGCTTTTGTGACTGTCCGTATGGGAGACAAGGGTCGCGTAATACATTCCTCTTTTACCACTAAGAGTCCTACGGGTCTGGTCGCGGGTTTGATTCCTGCAGACGACACAAGTTTGATGTATTGTTCTCTCCCGTTCTCCCGTGTTACGAGGGTTTTTCTCTGGGCTTTACTCCGGTTTTAAAAGTTGAGTGCTCAGAATATTAAATGCAGTGTTAGTGCATGAGTGCGGGGTGTGTCGTACACATTCTGGATAGGGAGACATGGCACTGGCACTTTTCACGACGCAAAACTAAAAAGATTTATTTGATTGTCCTTTTATTAATTTCTTTACCTGGTGTTCGACTTCCTGCAAGAGAGATTCCAGAAGTTCGGTTTCTTGGGTCAGTGAATTCTTTTGGCCTAGAAAAAAATATTGTTTATACATTAAGACAAAACCTATAAAAAGATAGATCTGGACAAAATACACTACAATGTACGAGTACAGAAACCCCGTAAAACATAGCAGCCTTCTTTATAACTATGCACTCCTTCAAGCCCAATAAACGTCAAGGACTATGAAATTTAGCTGAAAGGATTTGGAATCGCATGAAATAGCACAGTTTTGTAGCATTTCAACTACATAAAGCTCACACAAAATTCATTATGTTTACATTTATGAAATGCAAAAAAAATTTTTTGGTCTCTTGGTAGGTTTTTTTAAAATTTTATTTTTTAGCTCGAAATTCAAATGCGCACATTGAATTAAAAAGATTTTAATTTTCAAAAAGATTGTATTTTTTAAGATTATCTACGAGTTCTAACTTACCCATTAGAGTCAACAGCTTGCTTTTGAGTTGAGAGTCAAGCCTGGCTATCATCAGTTCCACCGCGTTCCGAATCTCTCGAACACGCTGTGAAGACACAAGACCGACCACATCAAAACGTTAATGCGTGTAAAGAATTAAACGAAAATAACAGTGTTTCAAGAGGTGGACTCCTCGTTGCATAAAGGCGCAGATTAGATAAGTTTTTTTTACAAGCAGTAAACTTCAAGTGGGTGTCTGTTGGACAGGCACGTTCTCATGTAGTATGCTGTGATACTGAAGTGGCTTCCCATTGTTTTGGATCGATTTCATTCAATCGAAACATGTATAGTTTGCCATTACAGGACTGACATAAAGTACAGCCATACAATCTAGTTTAACTGTCGATGATTAATATTCTCGCGAAGTAAAAGAGTGGGAAATGAACGGGAAAACAAAGTCTGTTTTATCCACTTAAAGTGTATATCAAGGAAAAAAAAAAATTTTTTTCAAAATCACTTATATGTGAATAGTGCAGTAGTATGGTTGCAGTATTTTTGTATGTCAAATTTTCTTTTAGGAGATATAAACATTTGAAAAATCAATATGTAAATTGTTTTAAATATCACTTCATCCAAGTGGCTATTGTTTCATTTTGTAGTATTTATAGGAAACGTTCATCTCCAAAGATTCATGGCTTAGATTACTAGTACACGCATCTGTATAATAACGGGATTCTTAGAAATTCCACCAATACAAATAATTTCTTCCTAATTAAGAACTTCCCTTTATTCTAACACATCACGTATCAAAAGAACAGCCAGGAAAACAAAAACTTTGAACTTTGTATGGAAGTGTTCTGATCGGATAAGAGTTTTTGTTGTGCTTTCTGATTGGTTAAGGATAAGGAAGCCATTAAAGTGTTATGGGACTATAATTTTGTAACATATGTTCTACAATGAACACTAACTGTGCAGTGAACGATCAACTAAATGGTGGATGAAGTTTTATAAATGACCCACCTCCTCTTTGGCTTCTGATTGGTTGATAAGAAAGCCATCTAATAGCCATGGAGCTATAATTTTCTAAAATCTGTTCTATAATGAACACTAACTGTGAAGTAAACAATAAACTAAATGAAGTTTTATAAATTGCCCACCTCTTCTTTGGCTTCTCGAAGACTCTCTACATTCCTTTCCTGTTTATACAAACAGATAATATTTTGTTAGACATCCAGCATGATATTTCTAAGTGCTGTTCATATACAAACATACCACTTCCTGCACCAAGCTGATTAACTCCATCAATCTTCGACGCAACGCAGCAACCTAATCGAGAGAAAAATAAATATTTTAGTTGAAAACATCTATGAAAAATACGCGTGGTGTAGTGTTGAGCGCGCTCACCTCTTACCAATATATCACCAATGGGATCCGGTTAGACCCTATGGAAACCATTTCTAATTCTCATTGGGATAACACTCATCAAATATTTGTTTGTTTTCGATGCAGGTCAAAACAATAGACCATTTTAAAATTTTGCAGGTTTAGCCCTCGAATTATTGTCTAAAAAGGAAAGAATGCACAACTTTAACAATACAAACACTTTGAAATTCCACGGAACTTCACTGGAACACAGAAATATTCTGCAGAAAATCGAGGCTAACCCTGAGCAACAGAGATCTCGAAGCTGGAGTATTATAAATGGATTTTCTAAAACAGACCAGAATGCAATGCGTTCATGTCTTAAAAAATCTTGGTGGAAGGTTGTATGTGAGATGGAGATTGTTGGGGGTGGGGAGGGACGGGGCTTACCTCGTCTGTGATTGAAGACACGTGCTGATCGTAAATCTCATCGAGAGGCTTAAATGTATGACCAGAATGCTACAAGAATGAGAATTATCATTAGGAGAAGAGAGGAGGGTATGGAGGATTCTCTATATTTTTTACATAAAGAAACTAGCACTCCTTTTGAGTTTCGAGTTTCCACTTTGAGGTAATGGGCCAATCAAACGTCGACCCACTTTAGTCAGCCAATCAAATGCTAACTCTCAATTGTTTTCCACTTAAGACAGCCAATCAAATGTTAACTCTTTAACGTTTTCCACTTAAAGACAGCCAAACAAATGTAACTCTTAAACGTTTTCCACTTAAGACAGCCAATCAAATGCTAACTCTTAAACGTTTTCCACTTAGGATAGCCAATCAAATGCCAACTCTCAAATGGCTTCCACTATATATGAAGTAACCAGAGAGCCTGGTTTCCATTTGATTGCTACGATCGCTGCGATCTCCGAAAAACGTTTTTCACAGATCGCAGCGATCGAATGGAAACATCACTTTTTGGTTTCAACCAACAGCAATCGCTTACATACGAAAGCCATTTAACGGCTTCCTCGCACGAAGTTCCCCTGAACAGAATACACTCACTTACCGTTCCTCCCCACAAAGCACACTGATGACAAATACACTTCTTGCATGTCGTGCAGTAAACGCTCAGCTTTTCATGATGAATCTCGCACCTGACAGAAAGAAATAAAAATTGATTTACAACGTTAATAATAAGGTTTTCAAACGTTTTCTCAAGATAACCTCAACCAGGCACGGATTAAAACTGATCAATAGACCATGTCATTTCAGACCACGTGTCATTCTCTTGAGAATAAGTGTGTGAGTTGTATCCATATTAATGTGTCTTCTCATGTACAATCGTTAACCAAAGAAATGATACTATCGGGAATGACATGTAATCTGAAATGGGAAGACATTGCGCACAAGGTAAAGAGGTCTATTGATAAGTTTTGGTCTGTCACTCGTTGAAGTCATCTTGAGAAAGCTACAGTGACAAACAAGGAATAGACTAAACAAATCAATTCCATATAGGAACAAAAGCTTTTATAGAACTTCAATTAATGAGTCGCCATTTGTTCTTTTGCACTTCTGAAAGTGAACAATCTTCACATGTTTACAATTGTGCCTCTTCAAAGAAGCACGAAGAGGCCTCATTAGTGTCGAAGTAAATTCAAACGTTTTCAAACCCGTCCTATGTAATTAATTCTGTTTGACTTCCGTTTATATTAATCTAGTATCTTCCCAACAAAATATATTGGTTTTGTTATGAGTGGGAAACAAACGATAAGTGACTTACAGTACGTACACGGTACGACATGTCATGACATTGAAATGGTTTCCCATTGTCTTCCAGTAAGTCATCCAATCACAACGCGTAGTTGTGGCTTCGGTAAGAAACATTGTCGTATCGTTCCCCACTCATAGGACTCCTTTTCCAAGCTTAAAAGTGTAATGGTACCCCTCCCCCCAAAAAAGAAATACGACACACACGATCAAATCTTCTCTACATTTCACTTTCGCAAAATTGCCAAAGAGGTCTTTAAAATTTGTCATGTTTTCCACTCTTTTCTTGGAAATATGGAAAATATTCATGTAATTGAATTCTATGGCAAACAGTACTCAAACAACTCTTCTTCGCGCTTGGAAGGGAGAGGGAGAATTGATAGTATCAAAAACAAAGCAAGGAATTTTCAAAGATTAAAAACTGTAGTCTTCAAAAGAAATGCTTGAGAGCGCTGCGCCGTGGCGTTTAAAAAAATTCATATTATCAAATCCTAAAACAACCTTTCTCAAACAAATTCTGCTCACATCTGAGGGTTGCGATTCCATTTGCGCGCGTCGCTGTGAGCTTATTCCATTTTTGTTTACACTGTTAAATTAATAAAAGACATACTACATACTACGATGGTTCCCAGCATTTACTGTCATTAGTCACTGAGCTGCGGCGTTCTCGTCTGCACGCGTTTTTGGCGCACGTTTTGAATAAACACTTCATGATGGAAGTAAGTCAGACTTTAACATGTTTGAGGAAGGATCCAGTGTTCTTAAGTAAATGATAGTTCATTGGCTTCGTATTACTTGTGTAAGATGGTAGTCATAATGTCCCAGAAAGTAGACTTAAATACGCTAGTTTAAAGTCCGTTCCTTTTCCTAGTGTTCCGCACTTATCCAAATCCAGGAAAATTGACGACCAAAGATAAAAAAGAAAAGAATCAACAAATGAGAGTCGGATGAGAACTAATCAGGAAATGATTCACTTTTTTTATTCGCAAGAAATTCGCTTATTAGCTAACGCGCACTCTCTGTATTTCATTGGTTTTATCCATTGAATGATCTAGCAAGTAAAGAAATAACACTCAAGAGAATGACATGCGCGTGCACGCATCATCAGAACGAATCATTTGAGTTTTTTTTTTATGGATGGGAAACGACACGGCAAATTCGTAACCGTACACTGTAGACGTATTATATCTTGTGGTATCCGTAACTACGCGTTGCACGATGTAATTGGATGAATTACCGGAAGACGATGGGAAGCCATTTCAATGACACTGCATGTCGTACCGTGTACATGCAACGTGTAAGTGACGTAGGTTAGTACGGTATGTTTCCTACCACTCATAATAGAAAAAAAGAAAAAAATTGAAGCATGTTTCAAAATCACTTTCGAACTTGTGACAAATACAAGGGATTTAAAAATAAGCGCCAGAACGGAAGCCATTTGAATGCTGCTGGTACAGCTTCACAAAAAGGCAACATTGGATATTCAATTAGTGGTTAACGCGCCGGAATAAGTACTGACCAATATTTTGACACAAATGATTAACAAAAACAACTATTCTTTTTTATGCTTTATAGAATCACTGGTTAAGAACATTATCGAATAATAAGCGTACATATATTTATAATTATCTACAGATCATAGCCACCAAAAATACGTAAACCAATCCAGTCCAAAGAAGTTATACTTACAAGCGCAGCTTTCAGTCACGAGCACTTAGAGCCAACAAAGTCCAATATATTAAAATAATTAAATTTTCCAATTAGTGTTTAGTCTGCAGTCTGTAGAGTCAACGCCCTTTTACGATAAGTAATCTTGAGTTTAAAATAAGATTCGTCGAAATTGCATCGATTATTTTGGACAAATTATTTAACGTTTGTAGAATCTTTAGTCATTTCTTATTACCTTATTCTTATTATCTTCGTCTCGACTCGCTAAAATCTATACTACAGCGTCTACAAGATTGCAAATTCAAGACATCAACTGCAGCTAAATTCTATACAGTTCAGTTCTACTGTCATAGAAAAATATCAGTTGCCAGCGTACAAACCCATCATTAATAAATATCATATTATTTGAAAAATTGATTTTCGGCGAAGTATTGAGTCAATGTACACATCTGGGCTAGTTCTGGATTGCATATTTTGTGTGGCGTTTAACTTTTAAAAAAATCAATGTTTATATACGAACACGGTTTTTTTTTTCGCAAGGGGATTTCCCCACTCCAAGGCAAATCTTCTTAGTAAAGCTTACTAGTGTATAAAAATATTTCGATAATGGTAAAGAAAAGGATTTTTATGCGGCTTGATTTAGTCTGGTATATATTATGTCGAGTATTTAGAACGAAATATTTCGATGTTCTAAAACACAGTTTTTGCATAACGCAACGGCAGCTTGATCTAGGTTCTGCATATTCATCTCATGGAGAGCGACGTATGTCATGTTTAGCGAAAAATTAAACTAGCATAACTTTTTGCGCAGCATTAGATCGAGCTGCAGGGTTCATTTTCCACAGAGTATGCTGCTTCTCTCTTTAAAGAGCGAAAATAATTCAGTGTCAAAATATGTGTCATCTTTGTGACGGTCGAGCTAGAGTTCATTTTCCACACATTATGCTGCTTCTCTCTCTATAGAGCGGAAAGAATCGATGTCAAAAAAATGTTACTTTTGCAACGCGTCCGAATGTCGAGTTGGAGTTCTCCTCAGCCAACTGTTCATTATTCATGTACTACCATACGCCTTACATCAAGTCTATTTACGCTACACTAAATACAGTCAACTCAGTCTCCTTACAGCGGACACACTCGGTGCCATTACTTACTGTCCGTAATAGCGACAGTCCGTTTTACAAAAGTAATTTTTTTGTCAGTTTTTCCTTCGCCGGGGATTTTACCCCTGTCCATACCTAGATATCCTGTTAAGATGAGAGTTTACAGTATACGATACCATACATTAATAATTCATTGATAACGAGGTTACAAAATAGCGGTGTTTGAACTTACTGCGTTTTTGATTAGAAAGTAAATGAAAACTTTAGAGGCCACTTGTACTGGCAATTGTATAAGTAAACAAAAACGAATAGTAAATAATAAAACACGAACTCCTAGTGTGCAAAATATGGATACTTTTGGACTAAAAGTTGTTTAAAAATAAACTGAAGCATAGCAACAAGAGCTAGGTTATATGTATGGAGTTTGATGACTTTGATTATGGATAATATTATCATTGCGTTTTGTTTCTGACCTGGAAGAGACCACTATTTTGATGAATGATTACAATAGAGTCTGTGGTTGCTATCTCAAGTTCAAAATCATTGTTCAAGGTATTAAATTTAAAATTGACGAATATAAAAACGCTTGACATCGGCTATAAAAGCTACCAAGGTGTCTGGAAGTAGGAAAAGAGATAAATGATAGAATATATCTGGGGTAAAGGCGTGAAATGTGAATGAAATAAAAAAATTCTAGTTTTGTACCTATGGGTTTTCGAAGTCTGCTTCTGTTTGATTTTCCAGGACCAAATGATTACAGACTGTCTTAAAATCCCTACTGAAAATAGAGAATGCACAAGCTAGCTCGCCATATTCGGGCCGTTAATTCACCACGTTTAACTCACTCATCGATTCTTACGTTTGACTTTCCAGAGTTGGCACATCTCGACTTCTATCGTGTCTGGGATTTGCATTTTCTGTTTGTGAGCGAGTGTTCAAGCCTAGTATATAGCGATGACTCGTCCTCGTCTCGATAACACCTGCACTTCAATCGCATAAATTACGAAGGTTTTCTCTTTGCATTTCAATAGGAAAAGAGTTGGGGGTATTTTCGCATCACCCGCAGCTGTTTGAGTAGCGTTTGCCTTTAGGAGATGACAATCAGGCGAAATAAAAAGCTCTCAACCAATGACAGGCTGTGATATAGTTAAGGGCATCACTAGATCAAAATATTAATATCATACCCACCTATCTTTGTCTGTGTCGTCCCTGCCCTTGGCCGGCGCTGTCAACTGAAGGGAATCTAATTGCTGAAGAGAAAGCAGTACCAGGATCAATTTTTTAGAAAATAAAAAAACCAATGCGTAGTGAAAGGATGTCGATTAGTTCGCAAGACGTCATGGCGATAGTTTGTAAACATGCAGGTATACAACAAGAAAAGGGGGAAGAAGGGTAAGGATGAGTAGCGAGATAATGGAAAATAACCAAGAAGATTAATTAGTCATTTAGTCATTGAATCCTTGGAATAATATTCAAGACTTTTACACTGAAGTCAGATGAAGCTCGATAAAAGTGCGGAAGCGTTGCCAGTGTGTCTAAATATTGACATCACGTTCATCTAACGCAACCTACACGTAATAGGTAAACTGATTAAATGTTCATTCCCAATATAAGTCAGATTAGACTGGCAAGTTTTTCCATCTACGAAATCGATCGATGATTGTGCAAGAAAAACACATTCCATTACGCGTTTAGGGAGAGGAGTCGACGTCATAGTGACAACATCCCACACGTTGGAGTGGGACGTGGGATATATTTAAAGAGTTTCAGTAGGGGCACTTTATGATACTGAAAATAGAACTGAACATTTTGTCCAAATGACATGTATACTCAACTATAAACGACTCTTTATTTCTTTTTCAAAACGTCTTTGTCAAACATTACGCGCGCTGATGTTTCTATCGTATCGCACTCTAAAAGGAAGGCATTTGGCTAAGGTCTGACGAGTATAGTAAAATCTTAATGAACGTTTCAAATATTCCACGACTACGGCTTTAACCTTTAGAATACAGAGGTAATGTAATTTTCCACAAATATATGTGCGGTTCGTCCCCTAAAGGTTAACGGAGCTGGCCATGAACCCATTCAGTTGCGACTTTAATTCAAGCCTCATTTTTTTTTTTTTTCTTTAGTAGATTTCTAATATGGCAGCAAGATCGTGCAGCTTGTCGAACACTGAACACGTTTTAACATTCTTATTTCCAGAATTTCCAGAACCTAACCAATGAAATGCGTTCAATTTTTTTCACGGCACAGAACTGTTTACGACCTGCTCGGCCAATAAGCAGCGCGCAAAATCACTGATCAATCATCAAAATATTATGATGCGGCTACGTTACGCAAACGTCACATTACCTACATATATATCATAACTTTTACACGATCGTACCACAGGTAGCCCAAGCTAGGTTTCTATGGTGTGTTAAAAACATCTCTCTCATAAAATCGTTTCTTAACGGGGGATGGAAAAAAATGTTAAAAGTAGCATAATTCAAAATCTAACCACATAAGGAGAAAAAGGTACTTCTTTTTAAGGGTTAGCTAAGATTTATTTACTTTATTTCACATTATCACGATTTTATTGAGGTTTTTAAGGATCTCCATAGCTTGGGCTACCTGTGGTCGTGCGAAATCTGTCCCAGGAAGAAAATGTCTATCACTTGTTATGTTATGACATTTTCACCAAACATTTATTATTCAACAGCTTATTTTAAATAACGAGGAAAAACATTCTGTCACCTATCTATTTTTTGTCAATTTCGAACGTATTTTTCGACAGTGTTCCTTAATGATTGTCTAGCATATAACCGTCATTGCGTTAGGTCAACTTCCTAATCATTAATCCCTATATCGATTTAATTGGTTATAGTAGTGTGCTGTGGTCACGTTCAAGCATTGTACGCCCCTTGCAGCATTTTCTAATAATGAGGCTTAATTTGGCTGGAAAAATATAATTTTAATATCCTAAAAATTAAAGAAACTGTGAGGGGCTGAGGAAAAGGGAACGCATGACTTTTTGAGAAAGCAGCAACTAATTTTGAAGGAACTACGACGGACCTCAATCAAGGCTGCTTTTTCTTAAGTCCTCTGAATAAAATCCTTGTTTATAGTGGGTGACCAAAATTCAGTATGAAAACTGGTTTCCAACTTTTTATTTTATTTTTACTTAGACTGATATATAGACTCATATATTCTTCAGATTGCCCCAAGAGCAAAAACTCATCGAGTGGGCTCACTAAATGTTTCCAATTTGGACTCTTTCACTCACACACTACCAGTACATTCAATATTGTATACGGAGATAAAAATAGTAAAGAATAACCCTTGCGGCAAGGGAAAGAACAACACATCGAATAATAAACTCTTTGTGGTGTCTGTTTGAAATCGAAATGAACTTTACTGGGAATTCCGCGAAGGATGTATGTAGCAATACCACATGTCCTCGTGAAGAAGCCAGAAAGTTGAGCCTCTCTCGAAAAAGCTTACTGGGAATTTCGCAAATGGGGTCTTTAGCAATATCATATGAAAAAGGCAGATGGTAGCTAAGCCTCTCTCGGAAATAGCTTATTAAAGAGCTCACAAGTCCAGGCAATCATTGGTTTAGAGGATTTCTTAAGATCTCTATCTTGCCTTTTCTGTCAAGCTTTATAAAGTACGAGAGACATATAATTGTCAAATGAACGTCATCTCTCGTCGTGATAAAAGCTCAGCTTCGTTCCTTTTGTCTATCTACTGTCAAACATCTATAACCGATAAGCTTCATCAAGGAATAGAGACAAAGGGATAAAATATTTTTTTCAGGATCTTAATAAATGTCTTCACGTCCCTGAGTGATCTTTTTAATCGCTGTCGTAAATCACTAAGGCCTCCACTTTGGGCAAAACGAATGTGTTTTATTCAATCGTGGTCATGATTTTAGATTACGCGCAGATCGAAATATATAAGCAACCTTCAAATTTTCAAATTATCAAACTCTGAAACAACCCCTGGGCTAATCAAAGTCATGGCACGGCTAGCGAATCGTATATTTTGCGTGTTCGGGTTTTCAGAGGGAGAAAAACCAGAGAACCCGGTGAAAACCCTCAAATCAAGGTAGAGACCTAACAAACTCTATATAACTCACATGCGATGCCGATTCACATATGTTATATGTTATGCTACTCTTGATTCCCCAAGGGCAACAGTATAACTGTACATAACGATATCACTATACAGAAATCCCCCCAATAGCCATCTTGACATTGAGCGCAATGTTTCCCCATTTCACAGCACGTATCATTCTCTTATTACGAGAATTAACGACTCTTGAGATTCCAGAGTATGCAGGCTTTGCCTCCAATCCAGTAGTTGCTTGTTTTGTTATTCTAATTTCTGCTTTTGTTTACTGACCTCAGAAGTGAGGCTATTAAAGCCCGCATACACTGGAGTTTTAAAAGTCGTGAATAACATTCTATGTTTGAACTGTATCAATATTCATGTGTCTTCTCATGTGAAGCCGTTAAACGAAGAAATGATAGAGAATGACACGTGGTCTGAAATGGGAAACCATTTCGGTCAAGGTAAAGAGATCTATTGACAATATTTCCAAAGAAAAAGAAGACAAAATTTAAAAGCGATAGTCTCTAAAATAAATTTTTGAATTGATTTAGCAAATTAGTAAGAAAGTAGACAATATCAAAACACACGTAACAGGAAATTCTAAGTAAAGCTTTTGGACTCAAAACTAAACTAAACAAACAACAAAAATAACTAAAAAATTTAAAAATGGAACACTCTTTGATCATTTTGGCACGTTCTGCACTTGGCCGCGACAAGGTTATTCCGTTTTCCTTTCATTCATTCTTTTTTTCTTTTTTTGTTTGTTTGTTTCTTACTTTATTTTTTTGCTCATTTCTTTTGCTTAATTATCAGCCCTATAATTCTATAACGAATCCAGTAAATAAAAAGAAAAAAAGAAAAAAGAAAAATGCTGAAAGAATTGGAATGGGAATAGATAAATGAGAATTAATTTGGTCGGTACTGGTTTTTTAACCTGTAAAAACTAATGAACATAAAATGAACCTTCCGTTTGGCTTCCGCGGAAGTATGTGCAAAGGCGTCATTCAAAAAAGAAAAAAGAAAAAATTAAAACATTCAATAAGACTAAGTTTTCACCGGAAATTTCTACACCAGCCCTGAAGGCAATGAATCAACTCCCAGCACGTTAGATTGCGCTTGCTCAATCCGGTACCACAAATATGCAAATTGAGATCCCAAGCAATGTATTGTGGGTACTAATCAAGTGAAGTGAGTCCCAGGACGCATTAAAATTGTGAAAATGCACTTTCGGTCCTATTTTTGTGCATAAATGTACGATATTTGGGTTAACATGATTCCTGGTTCCAAATATTGATTTGTGAATTTTCCTTGTGATAAAGGACGACAGAAGTCACTTCGCATTTCTTAAAACTAGTAACGCAATCTGTCCTGGTGCGATGCTTTTCTAAATGATGTTTTGCACGATTTTATCCTCAATGGTGTAAATTTATAGTCAATTTGTTATCATGACCATCGAATATAATCGGCTCATGCTTGTCTGTGGCCGTGAAACTAAATGAAAGCTCTCCACCTACCCGACCCCCAATAAAATGTAGCTTTATTAACAAGCACCAAAGAGAGGAAGGGGCTGGGGGCTTAATAACACAAACACACATACACACACACACTTTTTGCTAATGCCCACTTAAACTTCAAGGCTTAGTCAAAACTTTATGCATACCACATCTACAAGAGACAAAAAGACCAGCCAATGTGACTGGCCAAGAAAACTGGCCCAAGAGGAGCTTGGCCAGGCAAGCACCAATTTTTGCTGAACATTGCCCATTTACCAGCAGCTATTTTTAGCCACCAGAAGTATGTTATCCTACCAATCTTTTTTCATCAGAAGAGAAGAGAAGGAACCCCCGCACCCAATCATGAGCACTTTTTGATGCTATTTTTAGAATCATTGATGCTATTTTTGGATTAGTTTATTTGATTTTTTGTTTTTCTGCATAAGCTCTTAGCTGTTTGATCATATTTTGCTGTGTTTTTCAACAGAATGTGAGCCAACAGCACAGAACACGACAGAAAAAAAAAAAAAAAAAAAAAAAAAAAACACAGAAAAAAACAAACCTGGCAAATTGGATTCAAAAAATATCATCAAACGGTGTCTATGATGGTTACTAACATGAATACCAAAGATTCCTTCTCTCAGTTCATTTTCTCCTGGTCATCATCATTAGCCATAAAATCTCTGACAATCTTAACACTAACCTGTGTGACCTCTTCCACCCATCGACAATGGATCAATTCATGAAGGTGTAATGATGCTCTGTTGATCAAATACAAACTTCAATTTAGCTTCTGTCATCAGGTTCATAATAACAGGAGGGCTGTTAATGCATAGGCTGGTTACAGGAGATCCAAAAGAAAGTGCTGACTTCATAGTGGAAGAAGACAAACTGAGGAGTTGCACATGTATGTGAGAACCAGCTAGCAATTTTACCAAAATATGACCATGTCTGATTTATCTAACATACCCATGACCAGTGTGCATGCTTCAGCCGCTCTTACAATAAGAACATGCCTAATAGGTAAATTCCAAGCCTTGTATGAAATGACTGAAGAAGAGGGCCAATGTGCCTTTCACAACTTCAAGTCACGTAAAAATGAGCCCTCTTCTTCTGTCGTTTCATACAAGGCTCATAATTTACCTATTACGCATGTTCTTATATGATTTCCGAGCCAATCCCACATGGCTTACTGCCTCATCTATCATGCTCTTACAATTAATTGAGTCACTTTTTTTTATCGAGTAACTATTGATCACCTAATGGAATTTAAAAAAATGTGAAATACCTGCAATGAGGACATTGAGGACGCTGTTCTGTTAACCATCTCTGTAATTTAGCAAATAATGAGGAAATAAATGAAAATCAGGGGTGAAATTTAAGTGTCTAGTCGTTCTAGCGCTTTCGCACTAACTGGGTACCCTTTTCACTCACACACACTAACCACTATATCCAATGTTCTAACAACACAATACTGAACTGCAGTAATGTTTAAAATATGCCGGTTTAGACAGTACGATTTTCGCCTACAACTATCATATACAACACACTTGTGCCATCTTACAACTCGAGTCGTAGCATGTAAATCAAGCCTACAACTCACCTATGACAGACGCAGTTGTAGGTGAAAATCATACCATCTAAACCGGCCTTTACAAGGGTTTAATAAAGGTTTCTGTTATCAGTGGAATAAACATGGTGCTGTGTGACTGATTATATTATTATTACTTATTATCATTATTTATCTATATTATTAATATTATTATTATTATTTATTTATTTATATTATTATATTATATTATTTCTTACCCTGATACACAAGAAGCAGCAAAGCTTAGAACAATGAGGGCACAGTCTTGCATCACGAAGCCTTTCCATGCAGATGAAACATCTGAACACCTCTGACAAACTCTGCAAAGAAAAAATAGATTTTTTAAATTCTATGATAGAACTTAGATTGTTTCAGGGTATTGATCAATAGGCAGCCATGACAGGAGGTAGATTGATAAGTTTTACACCGTAGTGAAAATAGGAACTAGGAAAATAGGAACTACGGTGTAAAACTTATCAATCTACGATAACTGTTTCATTAGAAACACCGACGCAGTCCACGCTAGTGTTTACTAGCCATCATCAACATGACAGGAGGTATTACAATAGAGTCATTTTCCCCTGGGAAACTGAATTCCTTCTCATGTAAAACCATATTAGACCAGATTCAATTGTTCCTGCCTCATGTCATGGCTGGCATTATTTTATTGTGCAAAGCCTCTATACAATTTGGAGGTTTTATGTGTGTGTGTACTGGTGGAGGAAGACTTGAACATTTATTCTCAAACTCATGAATATTTAATGAGGAGAAAACAAAGCAAATGACTACTGTGACGGTGGTTTGGAAATGTGTTCTTAATTTGCATTAAATTTCGTAAACTTTTTCTTTGGTTTTCTCCAAGAAATATTCATTAGTTTGAGAAGTAATATCAAACACTTGAAAGAGTTCTTCCTCCGATTTCCAAACACCTCAAAGTCAGTAAAAAAAAAATCGGCTGCGCCTCATTTTTTCAACTCACTTTTCGGTGTTTGGAAATCGGAGGAAGAACTCTCTCTCGTGTTTGAAATATTACGTGAATATTAAATGGGGACCTTTCTTATCAGCATTCAAAGAGAGTATGTGTGAATAATATTTTGTAACACATGTACCTGCAGTCCCCCACTCCCCTCAAAAACATTTTCTGATCAATCGAATAGCACATTTGTTATTATTGATTAAAAATTTTTTTTGATGACTAATGCCCAGTTTAGTGACCCAATTTCATATGAATCTAATGCAAATGGTTTTGCTCATTTGCATTAGATTTTGGACCTAAACTGGGCTATAACAAAATAATGTTCATTTTGGCTAACAATGCACAAATTACATCCTTAGATTCAAAATTGCCTAGACACGAATAAACTGCTTGGTTAAAAGCATTCAACATAATAATATGAAAGAATTTGCATGAAATAGGGCTTTGAATGCTATTACCGGTAAATAATGAATATAAAGATGGTTGTCTTGTCAGTTTTGATGTATCATTCCAAAATACATGCATGTATGAATTGAGTTAAAATCTTTAAAAGCTTTCTAATGAAATATCAAATTGCTAATGACTTGTAAAGTTGAAGTCTATTCTTTATTTGAGTACAATGAGAAACAAGACAGGTGTAGCAGAAAAAAATAAAATAAAATAAAAAACATCCTCTGAAAGATCATAGCACCAACAATGTATGGCCACATGTATTTATAAATCAGAAAACATTTAGATGGACAAATTTCTGCTTGTTAGGATAAGCTTGTCGTTGAAAATGTAATCTCATGATGAAAGCATATTTAATTTATAGATATGACAATCAATGGGGTTCTTTACTAATTGCATTGACAAGCTGTTTTGGTTGTCAAGGAACACGCCATAGAGATAGTAATAATACTAAAGAGCAATCTGGTTAACCACATTCTTCTACTTCATTATATTTATCAGTATTACGTAAAATCTTTTAATTTAAATTCAAGCTTGGATGATTTTTCTTTCAAGAAACAAGTGGGAATACAGCATATTTTTGTTCAGTTTCAATTTTTTTCTACAAAACCACATTGAAGCTTTAGAAATATGCTTTTTTTACATTGTTATTAATTTCAATTCGAATACTATAAAACTAGAAATTTAAAACAAAAATCAGTCTTTAAATTTTCAAATTACATTGCCCTAAGAGACTTGCTATTCTATGGTTTTATTATTCTTTAATCCCCAAAACAATCTCAGTAAAAAAGGAGTTATTTCTCATCTGTCATGAGGCCTTCATTTGACCCAGATTTATCGTATCATACTATATTTTGCTATATGTATTGGTAAAAGACCGAGAAATGTGAAATAAGGTTCCAACAAAACGATAATTCGAAGTAAACATGAATGAATCTCAAGTCTGTCAAGAAATAATAAAGTGAAAACATGGCGGCCAACAGATTTTAGAAGCCATATTAGGCTTTACTCCCACGCCGTTACCGACTAAGAAATTAAATAATACACTAAAATTACCTCCACTGAGTTGTCTTCCATCTTCACGGCTTTAAATTCTTTAGTTTGACAGCCGTTTTTTAGCGAAATTCTTTACCATTTAGACGCCAACTTGAGTGACATTACAAATTTATAGCTTATTCCAACGCTCGCTTGGTCAGCGGAAGTCACGTGTCAGCAAATGCTTGATTTCTATTGGCTAGCAGTGGAAACAGAGGGAAAACTTATCGATTTAAATTTGTTTGCGGTCAAAAAAATTTGGCGGGAAAACTTTAATAGTATTTTTATTTTAAAAATCTAGAACAGTAATAGTCTCATGTTATATTAGAAGCAATAAAATAATGAACATCAAAATATCAAAAAGCTTTGCCTCTTTAATCAATGTAGTTACCAAAATATTTCTGCTATTCTCACATGTTTGCTTACATGGCTTTTAAAAATAATCATAAACAAACTAGCTCCAGCATTTTAAAAGAACAGTTATTATATTACTTTAACAAAATTATTCCAAAAGCGAAAAAATGTCTTTGGTTGCATCCTTCAATGAAAAGCAACCCTCAAACAAAAATATGATAATTTTCGAAATGTTTTTCAGTTAAAAATTGTAAAAATTTTAACTTTTTTGAAGGAAGTCAGAAAAAAGCCAATAAAAAGCTTCATAAAAAAAGTACGATCCGTCACTCATTGAGTATCAACCAATCAAATGGTAGTGATTTTGCCTCCAGCCAATCACCGTCTTTGATTTTTGGGTTGTTTCAGTTGTTTAGCCGTGCGCGAAAATGGCCAACACTGCCGAAACAGTTTACGTAAATTCTGGTGGAGATATTGCGACAAAAAATTGTCTTTTAGACTTAAATGCCATGAAAGTGAACAGCCAAGTACTTCCCCTTTCTCCTTTTTTACGGCAAAAGGGACAAGTGGTAAATAAGTTTTAAAATACAACGAAAAAGACACTTTCTGAAAAAGGCGACAATTAGTTTGAGTTTCGCCACATTTACGTTACGTTTTCTCTCTTTTCTACGAAATTATTAGTTTTCAAATACTTTTCTGATTACTTTCCTTAGTATTTAGAAGACCCTGGGTGTATTTCCAGCAAAATACGAGACCTGAAGACTGATGCGACGGAGCACCTTGCAAGGTTCAGTAACTTTTCTACAAATGCTGATAGTACAAGGACTTTCAAGACTGACTACAACCGAAGAGCACGAAACGTTATTAGCAGCAGAAAATACAGAAAGAAAAGGTAGAATTTGCCTAAAAAGCCATGAATAATACTTAAAGAAAAACTCTTACATATACTAGTAGCAGTACTAAAGTTTGCAATGGAAGTGACAAAAGCTTAACTTGCTTGACGTTAATTTCGCCTAGACAAAAATTGAAACTTGACGACTTGCGTACAAAAAGAAAATGAAAGCAAAAAAATAATTAAAGACATTTAAAAAAAAAACACGCAATGTCAAGGCTTTACTCTTGATCCGAAATATCTTTTTTTAAAGCTAAATATTTTCTTTTTTCATGTATTTGTTGTTTTTGTTGTTGTTGTTTCTGTTAACTGTTGTATTCAGTCGCTTATTTCTTGGTTCAGATTGAATGAGAATGATACTCTCACACTTACTCATTGAAAAGAAAGGCGTAACTTTTACTGATGATTGATACGCTTTAGCATTTTCTGTACTACTGCAGTCCCCCCCCCCCCACAATACCACCCCCTTGAACCTTCACCAGAAATGTGTGTGTATGACCTAGAATGTGACCATTTGACTTCCAGAAAGATCCAGTACATGGAACTAGAGCGAGATAACAGATTGTTGCAGCAGGCTATCAATGAAGCAGAAAAGGTACACCATCAGGTCAGCCAGGCATTTCACAAGCTTATCCAACATGCAGAATGCTGTGATAAGTGCTGCAACATCAAGCTTTGCTTTGAATAGATGGCTGCAACGCAAACCTTTGGAAAGAGCTGCATGGAAATTCCACCAAGTCCATGACTTGCCATTTAAACAGCTGGAGCAAATGGTACATATTTGGGAGGTTCACTTTTTATGAGCATGCAGAGGGGGCACGAGTTTTAAGGGTATCATATTTGTACACTACTAAAAGGTCCTAAAAAGAGATGGCCTTTGATTGTTAATCTTCTGTTTGTGACTAAGAATAATATTTATTCCTTTGGAGAAAAAAGGGTAGTAAATAAGTTGATTTTAGTGTGATAGTCCAGATAGATTTTGTTTTTCTCCCCCCCCCCCCCCCTCCCTCCCCTCCCCTCTGCTCATTCCTTCTCATGCTACTAAAGAATGAATACCCCTTTGCCCTTTCCATTTTTAAGAGTTAAAATAATCTCTAACTTGTAATTTGTTCTGTAAATCAACACTGTGGTATTCATTTTTAATTATATTAAAAATTCACACAACAGAAATGAAATAGTGGTCGTTTTTATTCAAATATAATTTCTAGTAAATAAACCAAGAGAGGGTAAAATTTAAAATTATAATCAATGTTGTACACTTACTCTCCAGGTATAATATATGTTGAATTACAACACTCTTATAAACCAAATACATAAAAGCTGATAACACTATATGTTGAGATTAAATACCATAATAATACTACCTAAAGGAAAACGATAATATTATCAATGACTTGAATGAGAAATTATGCATCTTTATAAATGAAAGTAAAGAATATGAACGTATATGTGTAATGTTCGTATATGGTATACTCATCATCCCATAACACCACAAAACATATTGGACTAAATCTTAAAATAATATAATTTTTATGACATCTCTAAATATTTAGACTTAATTGGAAAAACACCAATGTTATATGTTCTAAATTAGTACATTATTGATTTGATTATAGGTTTCCTAGTTATGAGATGGATTTGTTGGTTTAATCACTGTTTCACTTATAGCACTGTAATTGCATATCATTAAGATATCTAATTCCATCTTTTTCAGTCAGATCTATTGTCAGAATTTATTTTTATATTACTTCATGTCTTATACAACTAACTAGCTGGGAAATTTCTGTTAATTGAATGGCTGAGAAGCGTAGCTATGTGATGTGATAATTCCACAACACAAATGTGAGCAAAAAAAATATATTGCCAAAGAAGGTACAAGAATTCCCACGGGGTATTGTCTTGAAAAGGTCTGAGCATGTCTAGAAAAGGTCTGAGCATGTTTATTTGGGCAATGGACCTAATCCATCTGGGCATAATGTTATCCAAATGTAGATTATGTGTCACTCCCCTGAGAATAAACTTCTTCATTGCTATATATAATCCAAGTGTCTTTCTGTGCATACCCATTTGGCAAAGAAATGATAATCTAGTGAATGACACAAGGTCGGAAATGAGAAAACAGAGGATTAGGTCTATTTCTTTAAGATTTAAAGAATATCCCAAGATTGGGCTTCATTTTTAGATCAATTCTGGAAAATTCAATACACAAATGAAATCATAATGCTACATACTAATGCACACTGAGAACTGTACAGTACACATATATATCAAAACTTTTATAATGCTACCAAAAAATTAAATTGCGCTCTTACTAAATTATTTCTGCTTAAGTTTGGCTCATAATACAGTCGTATGTGTGAGCCATAAATGAGTTCACAGTTAAATTTTCTTGTTAAAATATATATATTAGTTTGCTTTTACTGTTGCCAAATAGTATTTCGACACAAATCCAAATTTCAAAATATATAGATAAAATATAATTAATAAATTAATAGAAATTTAGATTGCCACGCCTATGATTAAAGCACAAAGCATTATATTCATTTTAGCTTTACAAATTATTCTCAAATGAACAGCCAGTTGGTCAACATGCTGAAATGATGGCTGACAATAGTAATTAGTACGTAACTGTGAAGCCATTTCTATATTCTGAATAACCAACATTTTTGATGATGCTATGCTATTATATTTAAACTACAGTTATGATATAAGCAATATTAGCAAAGCTTGCCTTAGTAATGTCTAGATAATTAAGCAGGGATTTATTTAGGCAGTGTTTTTGAAATGGGTTCCATTGTCAGGTATTTAAACTAGGAAATTCATCATAGCCAATAGTTCCAGTAATTACACAGCCATTTAAATTTGAATCTCCAAAAGGAGGATCAATCATTTTATGGTCAGTATTCATAATAACACAATCCACAAGTAATATCTTTTATATCTTTGATTAACCATGAAGGTTTTATGTATAGAAATATCTGAATATATATGTATGTACTCACGTCACACTTCTCACACAGATATTATATAATTTGGACTTGATGTATATTTTTGATATTTTTGTTCAAAATAATTAAGAATACCTTAAAATACCTAACTGTATGGGTAAATGTAAAAGTCTACTAGCTGTTAGGATGATGTAAATGCACCTGGCGCAGACCTTCTTCTCAGACTAGCCTTTTGGTCAACGTCAAGATGACTAGAAGCTTTTGGCTTTGTCTTAGGTGATGCTTTACCCACTGGTGTAATGGATTTTGTTTTGGTTTTTTTATCCTGTTTAGGGCTGCTCTCAGCTGATCTTGTTTGCTGTTCCAAGGATAATTTCTTTGTTATCTGCGCCAACTGTCCACTGTTATTATAACTCTTATCTTCTTTACAAGTAATTTTACAAGTCATAGTTGGTGTTGTTATTGTTTCCGTAGTCTCTGTAGATATTTTTACCTTTGCAATGATGGGTACTAGTTGGTCAACAACTTCGCTAACTCCTAATTTTTCAATATCGTTTTGTTCTTGATTACTGTTGGCTGTTTCATTATTTACTTTTGAATTTGAAGGCTTTGTAGTTCCATTATGAGAAGGAGTTTGCGAGTGATTTCGTACAATAACAGGATTGCTAATGTCTTTAGAACTGTTAGTTTTGGAATGAGCATCAAGGAATACCACAATCACTGATATATTATCACTAGATCCTGCTCGTTTTGCAGTATCTACCAGTAACTTTGCAGCTGTGCCTCTATCATTACCTTCAGCAACATGAGCATTAACAAGTTTTACAACTTCTTCTCGACCAACCGTATCCCACAATCCATCACAAGCTAGCACCACAAACTCTTCATCTCCTGAAAAAAATGAATGCCACATTAAAGGGCCTTAAAACAGCTACAAGTGAGATTAAATGAAACGAGCAAATATTTTTCATGTCTGAAGGCTTGTGCTTATACTAGAAAATGCAAGGGGATCGTAGTATATATTCCATGGTATGCTACTCAAAACTACTGTGTATCTACCAACTGATCTGAAATTGTGACGTAGAGATGACCTCACTGTAAAACTAAGGTGTCATGAAGCCTGCAAAAGTTGACCAGTGAAAAATAAAACATGCCTTCCATTGCAAAAAGTATATAAAACTCATTAAATCTTGTGTCAATGTAATCGAGTGTTCATTAGCAATGTTATTTTTTTCATTTGGTGGCCTGGAAACCCATAATTTCAAGAGGAAAAGCGACACCTCAGTTTCACAAATTTTATTCCGATTGGCTACCATTTTTTCTTAAATCAGCCAGTAGTATTGTTGCCCTTCTTTTCAGACTAACAAATGAATGCTAAAAAATTACCTTCTAATGTAAACTCTGATAAACAGGGTTCTCCAGAGATATAAGGTTTATGCTCAACATCACCAATAGCCCTTGATACAGACAGATTTCCATTGACTCTCCATGCTCCAAAGTACACCACACAACCACCAAGTGCTTCAATACGGTCTTTCTCATCCTAATAAAATAACAGGACACTTAAATTTTGGTTTTCCAAGCTTCATGCACTAAAAACATGGCGTAACTTTACACAGGGTTTTGGATACAAAATAGAACCTTACTAACTTTTCTACACACACAACCAAACGGCTTGGAGACATTTGCTAAATTTTAAACACCTGTTATAATGGCGACCACAGTGCAGAATTTTGCATGCTCTTTTTTTTGTAGGAGGAGGGGGAAAGCAGGGATAGTATGGTAGATTCAAAAGTAGGGTGGCATAGCTTTTTCAAATGCCCAAAAAGTGGTAGGACTCGTACTCTTTTGGTAGTCATTTTATTTAAATGTAAGTGGCTAAAGCCCCCCAAGTGTCATGGCTCGGCAATCCCCAAAGAGGAGTACTGCCATGTGTTTTGTTACAATTTGAAATCAGGGTTAAAGTACCTACAGCAAACTCCTTCACTGCGTCCCAACACCCTACTATAATACCCTACTGTTAACCTACACCTGGCAAAGAGGATTTGGAAGTAAAGAGGGATTTCATGTCAGTTATGCCGGAGGACAGCAACAATGCATTGTTATGTCATGACCAGATTATTTATTTTCCAAGTGAATTTTTTATACATTCCTTTAACATAGCGCTTCAAGGAAACCCCTCTACTACTGTACCTTTTGGTCAGGTTTATGTGGTTCCATCAAGATAACAGCTTCACCTCCTTTGGAAAGTACAGCCTGAGAATCTCCTAGCCATGCTACATGTAGTGTATCATTTGATATCAATACAGTGACAGCTGTGCATCCACTTTTCAAACCCTATTAATGGTTCAGAAAACAGTTATTGAAGTATTTAATTTTATCAATTTTATCAATTGATCAATACATTTTACTAGTCATACAATAGATGCCATAGGAATTTCCTATGCATAACTTGTATTTCTTTTAACACACACACAATGCAGCCTTCAGGTGTGTTTATCAAGAATATACAAGCAGCAAGTGCAAAATTTCATGGTATACCACAGGTGAAGCATCGTACAACTACATTTTATCCACCACCATTGGAAATAACTAGAATAACTAGGCTGCAATAACCGATGGGAAGAAACACTTGTATGTGTCTCAAAAACCATTTTATATTATGCATGTTCCATGCATTATTTCATTACAGCCCTACTTTTTGATACCTCTGTTCTAGCCTTCAGACCAAAACACTCATCTGTCATCATAAATGTTTCATAAAGTGCAAGTCCTGGGTCAGTGTGAAGGTTCTCATTCATTGACAAAAATACATGCAGATTTGCCGAGGCATAATTAGCAGCATCTACTCCTCCATGACCATCATAAACAGCAAAAAAAGCAAGGCTTGGAAATTCCTTGGGGAAAAAATAACAAAAACAGTAATTATTACAAATTTACTAATTTTCTATATCAAAGCAGATTTTTAAAATTGAATTGAGGAAGTTTTTCTAGGGAATCCAAAAATTGTGGCAAGTCATGTGAAATTCTCTTGAGTATTATTTCGTTGACAATTACTTGCTTTGACACTGACAGGATTGTATGTAGGTGTGTGCCAAGGTGCTCCCATCTGATTTGCCCCACCCAGTCCTTACATGACAGCACTAATTCATTGTCTCTAAGTGGGATACTACAAGACTGCCTCAAGGGCCACAAAGGGCTTTTCCACAAAGCACCCTAATAAGGGGAGGTACTTATATTTGAAAATATAGCAGAGCAGGAAAGTATGTGTAAAAGTGGGGGACTGATACTTCAAAACATAGTGGATATTAGAAAAAGTTGGGCTATATAGCCCTCCCTCTCAAAAGTCTCTATGCCAAATTGAACTCCTTTGGATTGAGACTCTTATGTAAAAATAGGGTATAATTAGTATATATCATGGGAAGTTGGGTGGCATAGCGGTGAGAGTGCTCGTCTCTCACCAATGTGACCTGGGTTTGAGTCCCGATGAGCTCGGTGTTGTATGTGCATTGAGTTGTTTGTTGGTTCTCTCCTGTGCTTCGAGGGTTTTCTGGGTTCTCTGGGTTTCCTCGTTCCGCAAGAAGAGCCACTCTGTGGAATCCACTGTTAATCTCATTATTTATTATTTATATCATACCTTGGGTAAACCAAAAAGTGTACTAAAATAAGGCATGATGATATGCTTATCTTCCATTTTCCTTCTGGTGTTCTTGATGGCATGGACACAGGATTGGTAAGATCTTTCTGATTTGAACATTTTTGGTGGTGCATGACTCCAGTCCACACAAATTTCTTGTACTTTATTGAAGGTGGCTTTGACCAGCTTGTCAACATCTAGACCTTCAAAAAATATTACATAAATAAATGATTGAATATGTTGGAGTCCTTGTTTCTCGAACCTCTTGAAGAACAGGAAAAAGTTTCTAAATAATGGAATATGCAGATATGCAGATATGCAGGATAAAATTGTAGTGACCCAAGATGGAGCCTTCAATTCAAGATAATAAAAGTTGAGATAACTAGACTGCACTGTATATATCTCATATGATCAGTATATAGCTCCTTCATTCTAAGATGATCTTCCAGAAGGTTGCAGGGTTGACCTTGATGCAAGCTTAAAATCTTTATTTTAATATGCAGAAAAAGGCCTAGGCCTAATATATCAATTTATAGAAATAGTAAATGACTACATTATAAAATGTTTTCCCA
Source organism: Actinia tenebrosa (assembly GCF_029948245.1). Lineage (NCBI taxonomy): Eukaryota > Metazoa > Cnidaria > Anthozoa > Actiniaria > Actiniidae > Actinia > Actinia tenebrosa. The sequence goes on from NW_028292578.1 coordinate 16,883,826, forward strand.
TTTCAAACAATATATCCATCTCTTGAGATTAAGGTCCCTTGTATCAGTTTCATGGTGTATTCAAGCAATACTGATAAACAAAGAAATAATACTCAAGAGAATGACATATGACCTGCCATAATTTCTTGATTCCCACAAAACTTGCTCAATAGACCCTTTGCTGAACATCAAAATGCAGCTCAATTCAGAGGACATAACAATAGGTTTCCAATTCTCATGAGATTAACATTCTTTTGTTTTGTCCTCTAAATTGAGCTGCTTTGACGTCACATGCAAGGGGTCTAATTGCAAAGCATGCATATACTAGTGATTCTTTTTAGAAGATAATAATAAGTAATAACCCAAACCTTTATTGTTTTGCAGTTTATAACATGTAAGGTCAGCTTCCAACAACTCCTGTGTGGCATGATGGGTAATAGTTGCCGCCAGATCATCAGGACAATTACTAAATCAACATAACAAAATCAATCAGCTATGGGTTTATGAGAGTAGTGTAATTTTTGTAGTCCCAAAAAATAGCAAGTGACAAATATTTTAAAATAATGGCTAGTCATTAGACATTGTCCAGCCAGATCATTGGGACTTGACCAGTAAAATCTTTGCCTTGTCAGTCATGAGGACCAGTAACAGAGGGCCAGTAAAGAGGTAATATTGAGCAGGCTAAAACTGATTTGGTCATTCATCATTACTGACAACTGACTAGCCATTATTTTATGTACTGGTCTTCAACTCCACACAAAAACCACATTAGACCCCCTGATAGGTAATGGAATTTCTAAGTAGAGAGCCTGATATGAAGTTATTTCACCTCATTTTGCATGCACATCTCAAGATGTAAGCACAGTGAATTTGAAGGTGGCTTTAAAGATCAGTTAAGCTACATCATTTATAAGAAAATTCTAAGGTTTCAAAGTGAAATCCTAAAATACAAGCATTTCTCTTGTTCCCTGCCTTGCAATTATTATGATCAATAGTGTTTCAAAAGAAAAAATATTGCAGCTATATGTTTTAAAGTGTAACTGCTGTCCCCGACCACAACCACTTTATGGTATATAACATGTTTAATGTTAGATGTATAGGCAGGTCAGTGTGGTAAATGGGGTAATAATAAATACCAAAAACCTGTCTGATTAGAATAATTATTATAATAATTGCCAATTTCAATCTATATATATAATTGGCAACAGTAATACTTAAACAATAATCCGAAATTATTTCTAAATATATTTTCTACTCTTTCTTTTCTGAAATTACTAAATAATTCTTAAAAGAATTATCAATTTGAATAAAAAAATCCATTGATAAAACTAATTGACAAAGAATTAATTCAGCAGCTGTTGAATTCAATTTCTTTTGAATAGATCAATATTGTTTTGATTGACTTTACATGTGAAAAATTGTATTTATAGATGTAAAATATTTCTAATCTGACAGCAACAACAGCAACCAAGGAGAAAGACGAGAAAACTGAAAGATCACAAGTTTACCATTTGACATTAATATCAGCTTTACTCTACAAATTAGTTGAATAACAAGTATTATGTTAAACTATTGTTTCTGTAAATGGTTAAAAATAACGTCGAGTACCTTGAAGAATTAGAGACATTGCACTTTCGTGGTTACGTACCAATGTTATATTAGAATGTACAAAATGGTGGAATATAATATTAAGCAAGATAACCGCCATAAAAAAATATTAATTCTAAACTAAGAATTATTTCACATTTCTATAGATGAGTTTATCTTTATTACAACGATATATATTATGCTATCTTTTGTTCATTTGCAGAAACTTGATTTAGTAATTTCAAAATCAATTTGTAAATCTAATTTATTTTACTACGTGTTAGAAGTTTTACACAAATTTCAAAAACAGTGTATTGTCGTTGAGCTTATATTTATATTATCTTCGATCGAGTGAGGCGATGTTGGAATTATAAGAATGCATCAATCGAGCTTTCTTTCTTTCATAGATGGAAGCCAATCGGTCGAGAAGAGGCTTTCAATCAAGGTCCAGCAGTAAAGATATCAATTTTAAAATATTCATTCAGGAACTGCTTGGTTTGATCATCGCGGAATTTGTTATTTATATTCCAGTGTTTGTACTTTGGGTGTAAATGCTCGAAGAGACAAATGGTTGCCAATGTTGATTATAATCTGTTGGGATAACAGTTCACACACAAAGCCATTTTCAATGCAATTTGGATTGAATGGAACGAGTATTGCACAATATGACACCATGAACATAGCAATATTGACTTAATGGCCAGGAAAGCAGGACTTTAGAGCGACATATCTTGGTTACAGCGCTGATTTATCATTAGTGTCATTTACAAGGAATATGTAAACATGTTGTACATGGAGTAACAACACACACGGAAAAAAAACTTCCACTTACAATGAAAATCGGCCAAAAATTCAACCACAGATAAACTATGAATACCAGTAATCTACGTACCATTTACGGAGATATTCTAAAGCCCATTCAATGACATAACCGTGTATTTCTTCACTTCCAATGCTGTGTGGAGCATCAACTCGAAATGGAAGTGAGTCCTTCTCTTCTGGAGATGCGTGCTCCAAAGCAAATTTGCTTAAGAAATCAGCTGCCTTCTGCTTCTCTTCCTCTGTAAACTCGACACCCATGTCGCATTATACACGATGTCTAGCTAATGAGCCTTCTAAATTGTAAAAAAGAGCTAGGATTGTAGGTGTATGTCGATAGCCATTCCCCCTTTGCAACCCTAAATGCACTTTTGATAGTAAACTAAATCCACATGCTAGAAGCGCAGGGAATGATGGACTACTGTCACGCTACTATCAACACGTGACACCATATAACACAACACTTATATCAACCCTATTTTTTTAACAAATAATAACTAATAATAGACAAAGATTCAATTTTATCTTTTCAACAAAACCCCGTTTTTTTGTATTGTTTAGAGAATTCAAATACTGAAGAGAAACAAAATAAATATAAAATTCCATGTAAAAGTAAAAAGTAAAATATTTTTTTCTTTCCCTTGTAATTAATTGCGTTGTAAGCTTGAGTGAAGAGATCGATTAGATTAATGAGATCAGTGTTTTAAAAGCTTTGCGACTTCTGGAATTTTCGGCGCCAACAGCTTAGAAAGGACGCAAAAATTGTTTTTCACCGCTCGGCTTTCTCATTTAAGTGACTAAATCCCTTCATTTTCCGCTTATTAGCAAATACACATGTATAATACCGCTAATTAAGTTCCTTTGGGCTGGCGATTCGTTTTGATAAAAACTCGCCCAAGGAGGGCCAATACCCGACTAACTTTATCCTATTATTTGAAGCGCATGTTTTTGCACTTTTTGACTTTTTTTTAAGCGGCTACGCACAAGTGAGCTGCTAAGTGCTTTACTTATTAGCAGCTATTTTGCATCGTTGAGCGAGCTTGGGCTATTAATACTGTATTTTTCGTGGTTTTTTTTTTTTTTTTGCCCTGAAGGCATGGATCTTACACGAGGGCATATCTGCAACATTTGATAGCTACTTTGCATAATATTATTGGAAACACTTCGTTGAATTCTGAAAACTTGTCGAGACACTTTAGATTTTAACTCGACAAATTTAATTGTCAGTTAAGTTATTCGAAAAATATCTTATCTAATTAAAAGATTTTGGTCAGTTACGAATTTATCTTCTTGACAAAGAGGTTTTTCTTTGGCAGCCCCTATTTCCACCCCCTCGGAGGGAAAATTTACCAGTGGATCTAGATTTTTCGTGCTTTAACCCACCTCGCCTAAGTCTCTCTCAGTTCGCCATCACCGGGAAGTGTGAACAAAAATGAATCGGTTTAAGGTGGGGTCATACAACAGTTTCGCATTCGATGCGTACCGCTGTTTTTGAAGACCACAGACTCATTTGCAAAGGCTTAGCCTCGTTTATGAGTATATAAGCTATCCCTTGAGGACAAAGGAAACCCATTTCCTTGGGAAGAGGTTCCCTTTCAAAATTAACTTGGAAGCGAGAGAAAAGAAAACACTCGTTAGAATTTGTGCCATTTCTTTCGTATTTTCCTGCTAGCCTCGCATCCAATAATTTGTTTAGAGAGGTTTATATTTTCAAAAGACACCGAGCTGAGCTGATATGAAAAATGTATAACGGCTATATTTCCCCTTCTCCTGTAGACAGTTTAGTAATCTAACGATTTTTATCAATGCTTTTAGTGGAAGAGTTTCCCTTCTAGGGACATATCTAGGAAACGAACACTGCAGATAAAAACGCAAGACGCATGTATTACTTGGAAAAGGGACGCCGGATCGATGCGGATCGAAATGCGCCTAAGAAAATGTTAGAAATTTTGAATTGTAATCTGAATATGTTATTACTTTGTACAGTTGTTATAATATTATACATTACGATGAAAAAGTATGCGAGTAATCACTGACTCAGAATAACTAAGGTTAATCTAGCAGAGTAGTAACATATTTCAACAAATCATCTAGAATTAATTATTTAGTAATTATTTAGATCCGGTGCGCGCTCTGAGCACATGTGTAACTATCTCTATTGTTTTTAATTTCACATGCGTACGTCCGTTTGTGGAAACTTGTGGTCAGCTCAACTTAAACCCTGCTTTCCATATGCGCTTTGACGTGCTTTATCTATTTTTTATCAGTGTAATTTTAGAATAAAAACCCAAAATCTTATGATTAGTCATGAACATCTTTAGGAAAATATAAAGCACGAAAAGCTAGAGTAAGAAGGGATAAGCTGAAAAGCTAAAGACAACAGAAAAAAGATAGAAAAAAAAAACGGCCGTAAAAACTGAAAAAGCTATATGGAAATCAGACTTAAGCTGATACGATAGGCCACAAAGCTTCTCAATCCGTTTAGATGATGGTATGTTTTATGACATGACGGCTGTTCCGGTCGCGTTTCGAACCTCAGCCGATTACGTCATGATCCAGCTCACGGTACTTTCGCTACTCGTATACTAAAACACACTGACATTGGAGAATAAACTTTCAGTAATGCTTTTGTTGGTGGAACTGATACTATATGGATTAATTAAGCTCACTAAACAGCACCTAGCTATCAGCTAAACTGAAGCAAAACTGATAGAAGTGGAGCATGGTATTTTAATGATTTCATCACAACACAGGCATCCCAATGAACGAATAAAACGGGAAAATAAAAATATTAAGTCTGAGACTCAAAGTCTCGCGCGCGTGTATTTCGTGTTTCATCAAGATTATAACTTGTAGCTTTTTCTACAGTCTTTGAAGAATCCGTAAAATACCGCTTCTTCAAGGCTTCTTGGGATTCACCATGACGGCTCAAAGGAAGTAGTGATTGCCAAAAGCTTAAGGTTACCGCCCTGGATTGTCTCATCGTTAGAGCTTGGGTACTAATTGGTGGCTTGGGGACTGGTCTTTGGGTAAAACACCTCGAGTATGGCGGTTTGCTTTAGTCAAGACATAAGGAAATACTAGGAATAAGGGTTCTTAAATAAACTTGAACAAAGGTGGTCATAAGTGACACATTAAACTGAACTCATGGGGAAGGGTAGGGATAGAATATTCCATGTTTAAGGTATGGGGTGGGTGGGTGCGGTGGGGAGCGGGGGGATTTAGAATATTTCCTGCTTAAAAGGTAAAGGGTTACATAAATTGAACTCCACCCCTCCCCTTCCCAATGAAAGGAAAATATACATATCATATAGGGTTAAATAGATTTTAAAATTCTACAGCATTTATTAAAACTTTACGAGCTGGTTCGCACAAGATTTATTGAAACGACTCTTGCATTCAAGTTTAACTTAATGCAACTAAAAGTTAAGTAAAAAAAACTAACTTTGTATGAAATTAAGGCAGCGACGTTTCAGTTCGCTCAACCAAACTGACACCATTTTAAAATAAATGTCGTCTTGGAAGAAATTTTTGTTACTTCTCTACTTGTTACATTGGATAATAGTGTTGATGTACATACATTAGGTATTTTAAAATGTCTTGAGTTGCTGTTATATTCCATTTAATTGTTTATATTTTTGTTATTTATATTCATTTCTTTCATTTGATGCAAAAAATGCAATATCGTGCAAGACTATGGGGCTACAACGTCATGGCTGATACCAACAATCGTTTAACTACGCTGTCTCATTGTATGTACAACACTACATGAAGTACCAGCCCACTAGCCAAAAAATCAATTAAAAGTCTGCACGTGGAATTCAAAAAGGTATGAATAATCATTAATACAATTCGGCATGCAAGTGGTGACGAAAACTCGAAGGATTTTCTCGAGGACAAATTCTGCACATTCCAACATGACTTTGCGAAGTGACATCCCAAGGAAAGATGAAGATTCAAAAAGTTTATTTTAAACTTCCAGTAGTATTATTTCATGGCTTGCTTGCGTTCTTATTATTCCAATTTTTGTGATTTCCTTGTGATGTCCAGACAGAAGTCAGACAAATTGAAGTGAATATGACGTAGACGATTCACCAGTTAACGTGCATGAAAGAATATCCACAGCGCATGCGTATTACATGTCATGTGTCCGGTTCAATTTGAATTGAGTTCGCATTCGAATGATCCATTTTAAAATACAACGAATTCCAATTATCCCAAGTGTTCAATTTGTTTAAAGACGAGAGGCTAGTGGTTCAGCAACCCTAGTCCAGCTGTGAGGTGTCCTCTTGAAAGAAACCATGCAAAACAGAACCTTTAATGTCGGTCAGACAGATTATTGATGGGAATCTTATTGTCTTTGTGACTGACCGCAGTCACGGCTGTGTTTACCCCAGGCAGAAAGCTGCAAGAAGAAGAAAAAAAAGAGGATTTTAGACAACGATTTCCATAAAAGATAGACGCTTTATATTTTTGAGCTTCTTTTATTAATGCTAGTTTAATAGCAGCTAGCGCTTCCTCTTCACGCGTTGTGATTGGATAGTTTAAACTTTCGCGGATTTTTGATTGGTTCCTGAAGGAAGTATATTCATGACTACCGCACTCTCCAAAATGTTCTTATTTGTCTTATTTAAAAAAAGTTTTCGAATTTTCCATTCATACCTGACATTCTGCACTACAGTACCAAGCACCTTGACATCCAGAACATAAGAAAGAAGCATCCCTCTTACACACAGAGCACAAGTTCACGCCTTCCTCATCTGGTTTCCCTCGTGTCTCGCCCTCTCGAGCCACGCCCTCGGGCCTCTCTTTCGTGCTATTAAACCCAGACACGTGATTTGAAGGTGGAGCCTTGCCTTGCATCCTGCTCAGTTCTTCTCGCGCTCGTAACGCGCGTTCACGTTCTCTCATCCACATTGCATCGAACATGGAGGCGGTGGCGGCTTTATTTGGCAAGTCAAGATCAAGGGGCCGACCAAGTCGCTGTTCCATGGGTCCTTTTGGAGAAGAACGGCGATCATCCTTAGTTTTATTTTCAAAGGAGTTACTTGGATGAGAACCCATATGCGGAGGGTGCGTAGACGAAGTAGGAATGTGCTCATCGTTTGACATCCGCATTCTCTTCGCTCTCTCGTCAGTCAACCGTCCAAAAGGAGGCGAAGACATATGTCTTCCTGGTAGACCAAAAGGTCCTTCTAGTTCTCCTGCATCACGTCTTCTTTTTCTTTCCTCGGCATTGAGTCTCTCGAAAGCGACGTATCGCTCCCTCTCGATCATCAATCGCTCGCGTTCACGAAGCGCCGCCATTTCTTTCTCACGATCGCGCGGCCCGATTTCGCGGTTGAGCACCAAAGGGTTGACTTTCTCTTTTAGTTCAGCCTGCAGCAACCTGCGATTGACGTCAATTTGTTCAAGGCTGAGTCGGTGTCGCTCTTTTTCTCGCTCTCTTTCAATCTCCTATATTAGAAAAACATATATTTAAGCACTTTAGACACAAGTAAGACACTGGCACGATTTGCATAGACATTTTGTTGGCAAATTTGAACATGATTGAACCATAAAGAACCAGAATTAAAGGCTTTCAAAAGTGTCAAAAATGCACAAACAATATACAGTTAGAGGAGACAAGATTTGACTAATTTTTTAGTTGCATTCAAACGCAAGAATTTTCATTCCATTCCAAGATCAATTACCGTGTTTGTCAAGACTTCCTCTACACTTAAGCCTTTTGAAAACCTGACAGTTTGGTATAACTAACATTGATGGATTTCCGATCGACGGCCAGAATCAATTGGCAAAACTCGCCTGCAGTGCCGGAACACATTCATAGTATAGAGGTTCTATTGACAACTTAAGTGGTTCTGATGAAATTGCTTCCAATTTATAACAACGAAAGGAAGGAATATTATTACATTTGTGAATGTCACTTCGTTCCTTCCGGACAAAAATGGCTTTTTCTGAGATTGAAGAAAACATAAACATAAATGCCACAATAACCGATGCAAAATTGGTTTTCTTTTAAGTTACCAACGTGGCGTTTCAATCTGAAGTTGGTTTTGAAACTCAACTCAATGAAGTTCATTAAAATCAAAAGCAAAAATCAACTTCTAAATTCCAACTGGAATTTCAGTGGATTGAAATGCATATGCTAATTCCTATTTATTTTTATTTATTTATTTTTAAGTACATTAAAATCTTTTTCAAATATCTAAAAATTTGCTGCACTAACTGGGTGAATGAAAGATGATAATCTGGATGGTGATTGATTATATTGAATAGGAAGATATTTGTTATCGATCAGCAATAATGATATTATCATTAGGATTACTTGGCAGCGAGAGGGGTTAGTGAGGTCTTTCCTCGTGCAATATCATAAAATCCCCTAAGTACATGCCATTTGCACTAGCTCAGTTATAAACCACTATTTTCATATTGATTCAGTTGTATTTATTTAGGCTTACCGTTCTCAAATGTGGTGGTATATCCTTGTCGAGTTCCTTGTTGTGTGGTAACGATTTACCCTGAGCTGCCGCCGCAAGACGGTCCATGGCCTGCCTAGACGCCATCGACATTGGATACCCTCTGGATGGTGAATGGCTGCGTGAATCGGCCAATGACCGAGCCATTTCGATAGAGAATCGTTCAGCGAAGTGTTTATCAGCAGGATGAAGAGATTTGTTTCCTGAGTGGTTTGACGCGATTCGTCCAAGAAGCTCCCTATGCGAGTTCATCTCCCCGACACGAAACAGTTCTTGTCGACGTTGAAGATCATGAAGAGCGGCTGCTCTCAAATCTAAACGTTGGTCAGGTCTAGAGGGGTCTATTAAGCGATCTTGGTAAAAGTCTCTTCTTAAAAATGGTGGTGATCGTTCGCGAGGCATTCCCAGTGTTGGTTTAAAGTGTTTTTCAGATTCTGCTCCTCTTAGAAATTGATTCTTGATTCGGTCTCTTTCCATAGCTAAGCCTCGCATGCCTTCACGTTCAGCCATTGTTCGCTTCTCTTGTTCTTTTTCTCTCATTTGTTCGAGGTTTCGCCTACGATCCAAAGCATCCATTGCTTGCTCCTCGCGTATCTCGCGCTCTCTTGTCTCAGAGTCGGCAGTTCTTTGGGCTCCCTGTTCACGTTCTTCTCTGTTAAGCCCCTTGCGCTCTTCCTCTGACATTTTACGATGATCATCTAGGCCCCTTAGGGCGGGACCGAGAATGGACGAGTTGCCATGACTACTCATCAGACGCACATCAAACTCTTTAGCCGATCGAGAAAGGGGTGGCATGCCCTGATCACGTGACTGGGCTAATTCTCTGTCTTCAAAAAGCTTTGCCGGCGGCAACCCCACTCCTTCCTTTGAAGACATTTGTCGGAGAAGAGCAGGATTTTCTCGCATTGCTTGCTCCTCTCGTCTTTTCTGCTCGCTCAGTGTCCTCATTGCTAACGCGTCACGCTCGTCCAAAGAGCGCAGTCGAGGTGGTCCTGATTTCAACAAGTCAGGTTGAAAGCCACTACGGTCACGCTCTTCCGCGCGAGAAAAATCGCGTTTGTCGGCTTGAGATAAGACAGCTGATTGGCCACGAGAAGAAGTAAAAAGAATGGAATCCTTTGGGTGGATCAGTCCAGGCTTGCTGTGACCAGAAGGTGGAGTTCCAAACCCAGGGACCATGAACTCTCCAGGGATTGGCCGGTGTTTGATGGAAGACAAGAGATCTTGCGGACCTTTCATCAGGTCTTGCTCTCGACGTCTGTTTAAGTCTGACAGTGTCAAGTGGTGAGGCAGGGACCTTCTTTCTGTTGGGAATAGTCCTGGCGCTAGCGGGTCTCTCGAAGACCGTTCAGGAGAACTGTCAATCTTCTGTCTTGGTGAGAGTATAGGCTCCATTCCTGATCTTCGCGCCTTTTCTTCTTGAAGGCTGTCTATATCAGAAAAGGCTTGGGACGGTCTGCCGCCAAACTGCTGCAGATGTGACAACATCAGGGGTGGTCTCATGCCAGGCACGTGCGCGATTGGTTTGACGACTTTCGAGGGTTGTGGTGAAGTCTTTTCTTGGTTGGACTGCGAATCAAGCTCACGTATCTTAGGTGATTCTTTTCCCTGTCGGCAAAGCTTACAGTCCGAGTTCGGACAGTGTCCTTCTCTGTGTTCCCTGGCAAGAATTTGTGAAATATGCTCATGGCCGTGCGGACTGAATGCTTGCATTGAAGGGTGGTGAGAAGGAAGTCCCATAATACTGGGTGGAAGGCCCCTAGTGGGTGAGCCATGGAAGGGACAGTTGACATCACGCTTACAAGGTCCTGGTTTCATCCCCGGATGGAAATGATGGTGGCACGAAGCTGAGGGGTATCGGTTGGTAGGCGGCATGGGACCACTGAATAACCCTGCCGTGGAAAATGGCGGGTTATGAGTAATTAGATGTGGAGTGAATGTCCGAGGTGAGTATGGCTTCATGTGTGGAGACGTAGGTCCGAGACTTGGTGGCAATGGAAGACCATTTGCATCATGCATTGGGAGAACAGGAATGAGTATTGCAGCTCTGTGGTGAGGCCCCATGAGATGAGAACTGATTTCTTTACCTGAACCAGGTAGAGTCGGGCTCACAGAATGTACTACCTTCTTAGGAGAATGGAATGGCATGTTTTTCTTGGGCGGAGAGAAGCTTGAACGTTTAGGTGAGTGACTTTCGTCCTTCTCGGACGACAACTTCTCCGCCGAAAATGACGAACTTGTTACTGGACTGTTGGAAGACTTTGACTTCTTGGAGTCTTCACTGGCTTCTTGTTTCTTCTTGTCATCATCGTCATCAAAAATCTCTATCGGACTGAGCTGTTTTCTAGCAGAATCGTTTTCTTTTGGGCTAGTCGTTCTTTCATTTTCACTACTTTTGTCTTCTTTTGTGCTAGCTTCTTCAGTTTCTTGGTTTTTCTTCTCGGGAACGATTTTCTTGAGCTTAGGTATTGGCTCAAGGGAGGAGTGTTCCTTTGATTGCAGCTTATGCTTCAGAGTAGGAGGTAAAGGCTTAGGCTCGGTGTTTGAACTGTTATCAGGTGAAGCAGGCTTGAGCTTTGGCGGCGTCCGCGGAACATTAGGAGGGAAACTCCTGCGAAGAAAACTTCTATGAAGCTCAGACTGAAATTCGTCTCGTTGTGGACTTGGCGGATCGTTCTTCATCTCACCACTGTCAGATAAGTTGTCCTTTGGCTTATCTTGAACGCTCAGTTCAGTTTCAACAAATTTTGACTCTTCCACACTCATAGGTAGTTCTTCACTAGGGATAATTTCTTCGTCGGAGTTTTCTTCAGGGTTGTCTGAGTTTTGATCTGGCTTAAAGGCCTCTTCTCCAAGCTTTTTCTGCTGTAGTAGCCTTTCTACTAGCCAGTTGTGTCGCGGTAGATCACGAGCAAAGCGGTTCTGACTTACCAAGTGCGGTGGAGTTGCTCGTTCCTTGTCTTTCTCGCGCTCTATACTCTTTCTCTTTTGTCTTGCAGCAATCCGTTTATCCTTCCTTGCTCTTTCTCTTCGTCCTTGTTCTTCTAACTGCTGCCGTTCTGTCTCAGTCAACGAAAATATATCTTGACTTGCATCCTCGGTATCTGAATCCTGATGTTGTAAACTATGAGTCGAAAGCTCATCTTCATCGACATCATCAGCGTACTTCGTCTCGTCAATCTCACCCCCTTCATTATTTTCCAGTGTAATTTCATTTTCTTCGAAGCAGTTTTCTTCTATAGCAGCAGAATTTTCATCATTCTTGCCATCGACGCTACACAGTTCATTCTTAGGGCTTTGAGATTTGCTTCTCTGAGCATCGTCTTTACTTTCTGCCCTGAAGTCCGAACCTTCTTGTTCGTCACTGTCACTGTCTAACTGTCGCGGCTGTTTGCTTGCTTTAGGTGGACGTCCAATTCTACGTCCTGTTTTACTTCTCCTTGAAAGTCTTTGAGGTGAGCTCGTTGTCTTGACAACGCCTTTCGTATTTTTCACCTTCTTTCGTGTTTTCCGCTTCACCTTGGATTTCCCCGATGACGTCACAGGTTCCAAGTCACTAAGTTCCTCCGCGTCGGACATTCCCTCGTTATTTGACACATCGGTGTCCTGTCCCAAAGACGCATTGTCAATCTCTTTGTTACTTTCGAGTTCCTCGGTAATATCGTTGTTTGGCGAATGGGTCTTGTAATAACCTTCGTCAGACTGCGCATGCGCAATCTTTTTATTAATAATTTTCTCGTCTTCATGAATGCTGTTCTCAAGTTCATAACAAGGCGAAGAGATTCCACCTTTTGAGTCTTTCTCCTCGTTATCGCATTCACCTTTGTCTTTCAGTGAATGTTCACATTGCATATTTGCCTCCTCCAGAATCTGGGCCATTTTCGACGCTTTGATAATGCTGTGATCTGATTGACAGTCCGCGTTTTCATTTCCATTGATTTTACTGAACAGGTTTGGAGTATCATCTTCTATTGACCCATCCTGGGTCGAGCACTCACATGTCGTATTATCTTCATTGCTATCACGTGTGGGATCCTTGGGTGAACATGAATTGGTGACCTTTTCAAGAGATTGATCGGACGAGTGTTTGTCCTGTAATTGCATATCTGACAAGCTCCTATTAGATACAACTTGAGATTTTGAAGACGCATTATTGAAGCTTTTTAAGAGACCTGAGCCTTCATTATCACTCGTAGGCAGCTCATCATCCGTAACGTTCTCAAAATGAGGAAGCTTAACCTTGCGATTCAGTTCACCTCTACTATTAGCGGTGTCAGAGGCTGGAGAAGCAAGACTCCCCTTTGCGAGTTCACTATCGTATTTTTCCTCATCACTTCTCATTTCCAATTGACTTTCATTCACAAATTCAATCTGTTTAGCTTCCTTTACTGCTCCTTTGCTTAAAATACGCTCAAAGAGTGATTCAGTTTTGTTTTTATTCGTTGCAGTACTCGTGGGTTCCTCGTCATTGCGGCGAGTTTCTGCTGGTGATTCATCACCAGGGCTCATAGCTGAGAAGTTACCGTAACATTTTTCGTACATTGTGAGTTCATTTTCCTTCACGCTATTGCATTCCTTCTTGTCCAATTCATCGCTTCCATCAAAATGCTCTTGTGGTGAGTCACTATCATTTTCCTTCTTATCCGCGACGTCATGGTTATTGGTCATTTGTTCCTTTTGCAGACGCTGTGCCCGAGCAATATCCTCGCTTAACAGTCTTTTCTGTCGGGCTAAATCCTGAGTGAGACGCTGCTTCTCTCTCGGCGCGTCTCTTCGGTGAGATTTCACCATTGCTTGTTTGTTAGACGAGCTTTCTGAAGACTTCTTGTCTGTATTTGCACTAGGGCTGCCCGCTGAATCCTTGTTAGATTGCGATCTATCACTCCCAGAGCTATCGACATCCTCGCCATGTCTGCTATTACGACTGGGAGAACTATAACGGGGATAACTCGAGCGGTGCTGCATCTCAGAGCTATGCTTAGAGTAATGCTTCCTCGAGCTCGTGTCTTGCTCGTTTTCGCGTTCTTCTTGGTGATCGCGTTCGCGAGTTGAGTTTCTGTTGGGAGATCTTCCAACTCCACGACCACGTTTGTCATTAATTTGTTTTTTATGACTAAATGGCGGTCTTCCTCTCGGTCGATGACCCTCTCGATGTTGGGAAGGTGATGTATAGTAAAACCCAGACATGCCTTGGTTCACGGGCCGCTTGGCCAACAAAAGGTGTTCTTCTGAGCTTAGAGAGTTTGAAACGAGTCTGTTTTCGCCTCTGATCTGAAAAACACATTCAAAATTTGGTTAACAGGGAAAACATGTCCAAGATTGTCGACGCATTGTGCTCCATCTTGGCGCACGGTTAGACTTGCTGACAGACCGCGACCTCAGCGACGCATTTCTTTTGTATACAGATAAGCATGTGGCCTTACTGAAGAGGACTTGGGTTTAAAAAATTCCAACAATCCCAAACAAAAAAGGACAGTTAACACGATGTGTTTATAAATAACCTTAAGGAGGTTTAATAACCTTAATTGATATTGAGATTATTTAATGTCGATATCTTCAGCAAGGGTCATAAAGACCGGTGTCTGCCGATATATTGGCCCTTCAGTTCTCGTCTCCAACTAATGACGTCACATGTTAATCTCTCGCTCGCCGGCGCTAACCTACATCTCTAAGCCTGCGGCATGCAATCTTTAGCACTTGATCGAGATATAGATCACTGATCAACAAAGATCAATCGATCTCAATTCATTTTGCTCAACTGAGTGAAATTCCGTTCTAATCAACGGCAAAACGCTTGTAGGTCATTGATGACTGCTCATTAGAAAGCTTGTCTCGAACTTTTTACCTTCGTAATGATAACAAATCTATATCAAAGGAACCGGTAATTATTTCTCAGGGTAAGAAGGAAATATTTCTTAATAAGAAGTTGAAACTACCGTCAAGGAGATGGGCAATATAGATTCATAGTATTTCCAGTAAATTAATGTAATAAAAAATTTCCCATTTTTTCATCGGTTTTAGTCGGTTTAGACTTTTGCTAAAACTGTTCTCATTTAAAATTTTTTTTTTTTTTGAATTTTTTAAAGTTAACTTTATGATATAAACCTTGAAATGAAGTTTAAATGGAACCCCGTAGTTTACCACTTAATGGTCATTCAACTTACCACATCTGAAGAAAGAGCTACGCTCCGAAAACGTTTTCATTTACTTTGCGTTTAACATTTTACTGGCTTATAAGATATAGATAATATTTCTACAACATGACGTTTAAATGTCAAGAGGGATGATTCATAACTTACCGTATGTATTCTACGTTTTCTTAATGGTTCGTGTTTCTTGTCTTTCTCTTCGAACGGGTTTTCTAAGTAAGGACAAAATGCTCCTACAGTACAATATGTACACATCCAAGGTTCATCTATTTGTAAGGCTTTCGCAGGGATGGACGGGTCGTGACACTTTTGGTGATATCCTAGAAACCAGACAAGCCGGAAAAAAACAAACTTAGTTTCACAATCCAAAGAAACAACAAGAAATACATACCAAATCGATTAAACAAAAATCGATAATTTTTAAATATATGATATTTTTGAAGCTTGGTAATGATTTGTTTTGTCGGAGTCGGTGGGTGTAACAAAAAAAAAAAAAAAACAACTCGAGATTTTGTTGGTTCAGAGTGCTCGTGTACTGTTGGAGGTTTAGTGTTTAGTGTACTCGTTCACTGCTGTATTTAGAAAGCTGGTTCGAACAATAATGTCTCGAGTTCCACTCAAATCAATAGTAACGTATCCGAGCCCTCTACAGCCCTCTAGTTTCGTCGCAACAACAAAGCACGGCAAACAAATGATGGACAGCTAAGAATAGACAGAATGTCATCTTGCAAAGATGTTTTTTGACAAAGACGTGAGCATTTAAAAATGGTCAAATAAGATTCTCTGGTGTTTCAGCCCCTGTCGGTTGTATTTGCTCAAGTGGCAAAGCCCTTTTTTTAATGCCTAAGAGACAGACGGATATATAGAAAGACGAACAATGAGTACTATGGTATAATAAATAAGCACGGCCAGCTTTGGTGAAAATCAACACTTGTGTACAAGCGCAACAACGCGCACGCGCGCGAATAAATAAATAAATAAATAAATAAAAACCTTGATCTCTAGTCTAAACATTAGAATCCTAGATGCTATGCTAATGCAAAATTCTATTAACATCACTATTCTTATGCATAAGAGTGATTAATATTACAGTGCATCGGCTTTTGCAGCTCATCTTGGATTTTCAGAGCTACTTAACATACATTAACTAAATACACTAACCCGAACTTCATATAAAAGCGTGAATTTGGTGCAATGTATCTTACTCTCACATAGAAAGGTTGCTCAGTTGCACTTTGAAAATGAAATACCAAAACAAAAATTGTACATAAGAAATATCAGCTCTACTGATACGATACACATCAGACGACCGACTGTGTTGCATAACGAAGGAAAATATTAAAAATGACGCACTAAAAACAATGAAATTAAAATTCGTTTTTAATTTTTTGACAAATATGTCAAGAATCACCGGGGGGTGGGCTAAAATATACCTAAGGTATACTGTTTTAAAACTCATCATATATATATATAAAGGAAACAAATGGCGAGAAAAACGAAATAAAGGTAAAAAATAAATAGATAGTCTTTTAAATTACGCAGAAAAACTTAGTAAATCTTTAAAATGCGGAAATCGGAAAAAAAGTAATTGGGAATTCGCATTCGCCTTCTTAGGGGTAAATATTTTTTAAAGAATTTTTTTAAAAAAATTTCTATATCCAAATTGAATATGAATCTGTTTACAGGAACAATCGAAATCCTAAGTCTGATATTAATTACCAATGGAAATTTTTTTTTCTAGATTGCTTTTTCGTATTTTCGTTTTTATTTATTTCAGGAATGTTTGTTCTTTTATCTAGCACCGAAGCACGTAAAAGCACGAAGGAGCAAGGATGATATTTTCGACAGCGTTTGGTGTTCTCAAAATAACTGCTTCTGTTCTTTACTCTTCATTAACTATCTCTATGCGTGATTAATAAACTCCAGTGACACCATAACTACCTTTTCTTCTATTTGTATTAAAACAAAATGGCTGTCCCCGACTCGAAGCGGCTAAAAACATGACACATTCTCGAATTAACGATTCTACTAACTAAACTTCAACCTTGGTTGGCAGGGAAACTCTTTCGATGAAGAAGCTATCCACCTAAATAAACCAAGTCCGTGGACTAAGCGAAATCTTCAATTCTACTCACCCTTATGTTAATTTAGATTTTTATAAACATCTCCACTTTTGTCGTTTAAATCGGCATGTCTTGGTTATTTTTCACATTGTGGTAAACTGAAAACATTCTCTGGCGTTTTTGAGTAGAGAAGCAAAGAAATTAAGCGGTTTAGACCGCCTAAATTCTCATTATCGAGCGCCCTCTGAATTTTCTGTAAGTTGATGGTCGCCAACGGAAAGATGAATAGCAATAACGAATGATCTTCTGAGAGCAGCTGAAAAAACAGCTTGGAATCTTTCAGGGCTACATTATTTCGTTCAATTACCGACCATTTGAAAAACAATAGTGGAACAACAACTGGGTAAACACTGCCAATTATTCACCCAGAGAATTGTTTACGGGGAAAGATAGAAGACGACGGAGAGACAAGAATAAAGTGGAGTCCTTAGGAGACTTGTCAAAACGTGAGGAATAGCCGGTAATAACTAGGGAACAATATAAACGCAACTGAACCAATGGAAGTCAGGTGTATTTGAACTCATTGTCAGGTGTAATGGTTCTGATGAGACGAAACTACTAAAAACTCAGGAAATTGTGTATGAACCTCGTTTCCTGATGTCAATCTTGGCAGGACAGAGGCAAAGATCCAATTCAAAAGGAAGGAAACTTCAAACTAAAACACGAAGAGCTCGTTTTCTCCCGCAACTCGCCTTTTAGAAAAACAACCCACCCAAAAATGTCAAATTTTTTAAAGCGACTGAAAAGCGTTAAACTTTTAAACCAAGTAAATAGAATCTAGATTATAATGAAGAAAAAAACTAACCAAGTCAGTAACCGTTTGACCCTTGTTCACTCAGATACACTAGGAATACTTGGGTCGAAAAACAAGGCCACGGACAAGTTTTTAAATTCCTCCAAGTTATACAAGCTGAAAAGTTGTTAAATGTAGAGTCTCATGTGTATATAAGATTAGATTTTTAACCTCTCGTGTTAAGAGTGTTATTTAAGACCTATCAAATGAACAAATTTTGTAAAATGATTTGACAAAAAATGAAGCAAAAGAAGGCGCCAATTCTACTTGGGAAAAGATCTTTTTTTAACTTGTCTTTTCGTTTAAAATTCTTTTCAACCTTCATTAACTATAAGTACAAAAGGAAAAAATTAATTTGGAATTTAAAATGGATTTCCCGAAATCCATAAAGTCTACATTATCAAATTGACTCTGGTAAAATGGAATCAAATTTGAAAAAGTGTATATAGACCAACAATAGGTTTTCCGTTTTCCTCAAAAATCGATTAACTATTGGCGGTTCTTGTGTGTACTATCCTTCTAATGAGCACTTCCTTTGTTTACGGATTTCAAAGAAAAAAGCCCGAATTTTTTACTCTGATTAGGGTCAGACCAAGAAACCGAGAGAGTCGGTGTACATATAATAGCCAACAGAAAGATTTCACCTGCCCTACTTCCGACAGTTGTTCATTTCAATTGTCAAAATAGCTTCCGTTGTCAATATACCTTACCTCCGACGAATTAATATATCAGCGAAAAAGGCATCAACGGAAGACATTAAGAATACAACAATCAGCCTCCAAATGATCTCGAGTTGTGAGCCAAGCATCTTAAAAGGATCAAAATGAGAAAACATCCTGTGGATTATGCATTTAGGGGTCCTTTTTTTTAGTTTTTGGAGTTTGTTTTGAAAGGATATTGAAAAAGAGAAGTCGGCCGACACGTAGTATGTTCTGGATGAATATCGACTCACTTTAGGAAAACTCTTTTTTTTTGTTTTTGTTTTTTTTGTTTTGTAGTTAAAAAACCTTTACTTTGAAGGCTGGATAAAATCTTAAGTAGAAAAAAGACGAACGGCTAAGGATTTAAAATGCAGAACAAAAGAAACTTAAAACAGAAAGAGGGGAAAATGATCAACAAAAGAAAAAAATTCAAAAAGAGTATTACAGTGAGTGCACTTTAACGACGGAAGCTCTCAGGTGAATTAGAAATATTCCAACAGGAAGCAAGCTAAAAGATAAGCCTATATTGTTCTTGTAAAAAGATAAGTCTAGGAAGGAACGAAATGTTATGTTGACTTAAATGTGAGACAGAGGAGGCCGGCTTTGAAAGTATTCAGCTTTCGGCAGTAAGCAACATTAGGGGAGCTTTGAAAGGAAATTTGGAGATAAGTTATCTCTTCCTATTAGAGGCGTTCCAAAACAAGTGTTTGGTGGCAAAGATGGACAAAAGACGCAAACTCAAATACGGCTGAGTGTAATCAGATGAGCCAAGATGTCATAAACGCTAGCGTGCTGTGTCTATACAAGTACAAAAAGAAACAATACTTATGTCGAAAAATGAAGACCATTTGAAAAACCACCCTTGAAAAGGAAAACTTAAAGAACACGAAAATAAATAAGCGCTATAGGGCGCGTCACAGGGGATGCTGCAGACGTCGATGCTGCGCACAGCTCAGTCCAACACATTCCTCGGTAAAATCCAATGCGTTTATCCGAAAATCTGACAAATGATTTTTATAAGCCTTTGACACTGAGACCATTCAAGATTGGTTTGAATGCCGTTTACAGAGGTCGTAAATCGAAGAATAAATAAAGTCAAAAAAAAAAAAAAAAATCATCTGGTGTCCAATCATTAGTAGCGGTTGTAGTATTACATGGAAAATTTCCCGCCAAAACGTACACGAAAGAAAAAAACTGGTATCGAGTGGAGTGTTTCTGCAGGCGCGAGAAATACTGCTGAACACCTGTCGAGGAATATGATATGTTATTCGTCCAACCTGCGAAACAAGGGGTTGCCAATGCATTTTCAATTATTATAAAATAATATTCCAGTTTAACTGGTAAATACTCCTCTCTGCGTAAGTTTTTTTTTTTGTTGAGTCGATTTTGCTTGATACACGGTTTACAGGTGAGCAATGCCGAGAAAGTTCTCTTTCACTGAATTGACTACGAGTCTTCGCATATCGCTAGAAAATCGTATAAAATCTATTAATTGTACTTGAAAAATGAAAAAATTTAAACTTCCAGAGAGAAAAATAACGCGCCTGGGATGTCAATTTGAAGTTTTTTTCAACCCTTTCGCACACAATCGTACTAATAATGACAAGAATGAAGTGAACATTAGTTGAAACTCAATGTCAAAGGGATACTTGGATTCAATTGAAATTATAGTGACTATATTATACGAGAAAAAGTCTAGACTATATATGTAGGAGGAAAAAAAAACGATGAATAATGAATAATACTTATAATGTATTCGCTACCAAAAAGAAACATCAATAAATGGACAGCCGGATTTACCTTCATTTTGCGTTTCGACTCTTCATTTTCCTATCATACAACAGTTATCCAGATTTAAACCACTTGAAAGATGTAGAAAATCAAGTCAAACATAGGACGTTCGCCAATATGGTTTTTCTTTAGCGATTTTGGACGGTCTCTCTTTAGAACCACAAGTGACAAAAATCTCTGGTTGCGCTTCTTTTTTTTTTCCTGTGACGTCAAAGACTTAGACGGGCAAGAAAGCCTTCCAAGTGTTCGATTCATATGTCGCTGAACATCACTATGATAATCAAAGTGTGTCGGTGTAGCCGGATATAGGCTGATGGCTTCTTCTCAAGGCTTTTATTGGTGGATCAATTTCTTTACTTTTATCTCGAGCGCAACACCGTTTGTTTAATACTCAAAAGTCACATTTATTCTCTTAGTACGCGAGCTTAATAGAAGAGCATTGTTTTTGGAATAATTTGATCTCAAAATCAAATAATATATATAAGTTTTGGTAACGAGACTTTCAATATTGGTTGACTGCTTTGTTTGGTATTGAGAGACGAAGAGTTAGATTGATGTTTACACTGCGGTAAGGTTTACAGTACCCAATATCGATATCAAACTGTGGTTTTCTGTATTAAAAGCTTGATTTAAGCAGCTGTCGAGCTATTGGCCACCTCAATCCATGTATATTTGAACCATTTAGTTCAGAGATATACCCGAGGAAACGAGCCAGACATCACAAGCAGTTAATGAGGTATACTCACTTTCCTCTAAACGTCCTTATATTGTGAAGATCACAAAACATAATGATTTTCCCCGCAGAGAAAAAAAATTTGGAAAGCACTAGAAGAATCACTTTATGAACCAAAAACAAGTATTTTTAAGCGTAAATACGAATAAAGTTAATATAGCTCTGTAAAAAAACATGTAAAATTATTTTGCGTATTCATTAAAATGACAACTGGCGGATATAATTATTAGGATGCAGTCTCCACTTTCACACCCTTTTTTCGTATTTCCCTTCAATTTTAAACAATCAACTATGTATATTTTCGGGTTAAATTTGTATTTAACAAACACACTTTAAGTCGGTTCCAATAAATGATTTAATCTTAGAACTTTGTCGTCATGTTTGCCGTTTCAGTTTGTTCATCAATAGGAATTTTCCGTTCACCGAGATTCAAGAAGTGAATTTAATTAGATTTTTGATATTCTGATAATGAAGAATACGCGATAGGATGACGTCATTGCGGTGGAGTGATCACGTGACGTTCATTGTCTAAAAATCGGAAGATGTGCTCACCGCTACAAACTCGTTTGCCAGCGAAAACGCAAACAATATATATTATATTTTTAATTCTTTTAAAGAGATAAAGCTGAAAAGGAGGTTTCGTAGGTAGTCTGACGCCTAATCTTTTGTGAAGTCTGTTGTGATTTAGATAGCAATTGAATTTTGAAAAAAATTTCTCAGAGGTACAACGAACTAACTTTAAACCAATCTATCAATTTAGTAACACCTCACTTCCACTTGTGTGTACTTAGTTGCTATGGCAATTCCATATAGCTTAGCAACCAGCTTTCTGACTTAGTTGTCATGGTTTCGGTGTCTTTAGAGGCTCTTCTTCAGTTTGAAAAAAATTATAGCTTAAGAGCATTGGACAGCAACTTGCCATCGAAAGAAAGAATGCTTAAAAAAACGGTTGTTGGTTGACCTGAGTGACTAAGATCGGCCAAGGCTGCGAAAAGTAACACTGGAGCAACTGGAAACTTGTATCACTTTTGCCTTAAACAGATTAATTAGTATACTACCAAAGAAGAAGAATTATTTATTTATCTGTAATTAATGTAAAAATATCAAATGATCCCAAAATGTCCGATCGAACGGTACATATGTCTTGTCGCTACCCATATAATTGAAATGATTTATATTTAGAATGCAATTAAAAAGCACTAATATCCTACAACAAACAGAATGAATAAACACTAGAGAGATAGCAAAACTTATTTCCGGTTATTTGTGGCAAGATAACTGATTGAATAAATGAAAAGCCAGCCAGTTCGGAAGAAAAAAAATCAAACATTTCTAACCCGTCACAACCTGTTCTCAAAGCTCCTTTGACATTTCATTTTCTATATTGGCTTGTGAATTTACGATTCAGTTTAAGAAAAATTTTGGAATATAAGTAAGTTTCATAATCGCAGAAATATACTTTTTTTTAGACTTCAGTGAGAGCTACGACTATGGCTATAAATATATGTCGGTTAATGCACGCCAAATAGATTGGTTCTACCGGAAGATGCTTTGAGGATAATTTATTGGCACTTTGATTCGAAGGACCAAAGAATACCCCGAGGAGAAATGATAGTTAGAAAAGATAGCTTTAATGAATTAGAAAACTGAAGATAATCTTAATTTTGAAGTGTTATTTGTGTACTTAGGTTCTTCAAGCACTCGGAAAAAACCGAAAGAACAGAGCTTTTTTCCCGTTTTTCTGCGACAAAAGGTGTTCTTGATGATTATTAAAGCTCTAACTCAAAGCCCACACGCACCGCCTTTTATTGTCATACAAAATTTCACTAGTAAATTCATGGTCTTTGTGCTACTACACTTACCGGAAGGAACGACCCCTCATTGGCGTCCTCAAAACCTCCTAAGGACTGAATGCAATGAAACAAATATTCTACTCCCTTGCTTTGGAAATCACAGCTTGATTTTCCACTGGTGTGTTCAAACTAACAGCCCGCTTCGAAGACGTTTCGTAGCGTAGTATCCTCAGATGGCCACTCGCTTCACAACGTAGAGTGATTAGTTGTCATGGCTCCCGGTGTAGCTTCGAAGAATTTGGCGTGTTTTGAATGAGTGTATCTGTCGTAGAGCTCAAAAGCTCTAACGACGAGAAAACTAAATCACCTTTTCAAAACACGAATAAGTAGTCTTGGATTTTTCATTTTTTCCCCCCTGGCTTTCAAACTTGTCTATCAGTTTTAATTGGATTGGGAATGGTAAATCACAATGACGTCATTCTGGGAACACATCAGTAAATCTGATAAATGAAAACGAACGATGCAAGTGTTTCTTAAAGTCTCAATAAAACGTATGATAAGCTTGTACTGCTGGGAAAAGATCTTTTAGGATCCGAATGGCATGACGAATATAGGCGATCCTGCAATGTTTCGTTATAAATTTTCTATTTTTTTTTTTCGAAGTCTGTTCTCGCGATTTTTTGTCTTGCCTTGGGGCGTTTTAGCACACAGTTAGATGTTGGCGATTTGCTGTCATTTCACGACGGAAACTCAAATAGACTTTAAATGATTGAGCTTACATCAAAATAATGCATTAGGAAGCCTCCAGATAAGCTATTTATTGTATTGCAGAATAGTGGAGCAAGAAATTAGACCAAACTAAAATTAAATAAAAAAGGAACGTGCGAGAATTTCAACCCACTCCTAGTAGATCAATTTAACGTTCTCATGCCATTTTAAGTTCCAATTAACGTTACCAGCTGAACCACACACATTAGGAGCTCCGGAAGTGTGAGCATATATCACAGGATTCTTGTATAACACTGTTTTGCGATGTTTGCATGACTTGCCTTATCTTTCCCTCGGGTATAGGTTTGATTTACTTGTGGGTGGTACATTGCGCGGCCTCAAACATGCTATGCGGCTAGAACAGGAGGTTTAATGAACTCTTTGCACCACAAAACCGAGTAGAGCGAAACTGACAATGACGTCATGAATTCTGACGTCAAAATGCTACTTTTTTCCCCGTAAATTTAGTTGTTTTTTCTTCGTCCTATATTTTTCTTTTTTTTTTTGTTGTTGTTGTTTATTTCACTTCCTATCTATTTAATCGCTGACCCTTTTGAAATAAATTCTCAGCGAGTTTCCAAAGCTATTCTTCAATTTTCCTTCCTTTTTTTCTTTCTTCCTTTCTTTCTTTCTTTTTCTTTTTAATTTAATTCGTTCAATCTTTTCAGTCTCCGTTTCTTTTCCTTTTCAATCTTTTTCTTCGAATTAACGAAAAAAGTTATTAAAAAATTTCAAATATTTCACTGTTCTGAAGCACCAGATAGGTGGGCTTGGTGCTCAACTAACAAATATTTACCAAAACATCGATCGAAAAATAAAAAACATCTAATTCCTCTTGAAACAATAATGGATAATAACTGATAATTAACTCAATTTTTGTATTAAAATTGTTAAAAAATTTCAAATTTTTATCTCTTTCAAGGCCTCTCTCTGTGCGAGTCATCTTTTTTTTTCTATGATATTCCACAGCCTATAGTTAAGTATTTTCAAAAAGAGATGCGTAAACCACATTTTTTCTCCCCGCGTAAAGTTGCTACTCATGCTTTTTAGCGGTCGCGTTCTTTGATTGACAAGTGCAGCTTTGTTCAGCTGTTTTTCTAAATAAATTGGAATTTCTTGTGCTGTAGCCTTTACTATGTTTGTCAATAGATCGCAGAAGCTCAACAAAGATGAAAAAACCGTCAAAGTTCGCGAAAGTTAGCTGAACAAACTTTACCATCACTGGGGCCACAGACCGCTTTTCAAATAAAATAGAAAACGATTGAAAAGCTGGAAAACCGTATTCATATTTACTTAATTTATTCTTTGATTTTTTTCTTTTATGCTCTATTTTCTAGAACACTTTTTTTTCTATTATATGAAAAAAATAATTATAAAAAAAAGTTTTTGGTCAAAGGTGATGCAAAGAAACTTGACAAACACAACGCAAGTCACTAAAAGACGCTCTCTTTTATCCTTTATTTCTTTCACTTTTTTGTTGCTGTTTTTAAGTTTTAAGTCGATAATGCGGTTACCATGCGAGTTGTAAAAGTCTCTTTTTAATCTTACTCTTGATTTTACTAATTACTTTCAATTTTCCTTGTGATGACATTAAGCTTAAGATCTTGGTAAGTCGCCTAGCAACGCCTCAAATCTGGCTGACAATGCTCCGTATAGCATGTCTGTGTTCTGCATTTAAAACCAAGTCTAAAATGTTGCGTTGGTCGTCAGGTTGCATCTTTGATTTTAATATTATACAATGTATATATAACCTGGTGAAAACTGGTTTGCATCGGTTTCCTTGATCCACCTTCCCGGCCAATCAATATTGAAAGACGTTATCCAAATATATAACCTGCAATGGTAATCTTTATCAAAATATACCTATTCTTTGAATCGAGTTAGAGGCTTATCCATACAACACTCAGCTAGCTTATTATTAATAAATGTCTTCATTCATGTCTTTTTTCAAGTAGCTTAAATATGAATGGCGTTGGTTCAAAAATTAGGCTAAAGGGCCTGAAACCATCTGCACGAGATTTTTTCCCCCTGATATTAGAACCATTAGACTCAAGGTATTTCTTCTTGCCAAATTTGAACCAAAAACCATATTAAACAAGTACAAAATATATATATATTATTTCGGAGTAGTCGGGTCAGTGATATTTCCCAATGTAGGAAATATATATATATATGAAGCTCGCAAGCTGGTGCTTTTAGAATTCTAGCAATTCTAGCAAAGTCTTACTGAATTATTAACGACATCAGTAAAATTTTAATACAAAATGATTGAAACTGAGATAAAAGATTCGCTCTCGGTAAATGACAGGGCAGGTGTGTCCAGCCGTAAGTAACAACAACAGGGATGAAGAGCCTCACTGGGTGTCAACCACTGAAATAAGACAAAATCCTTATTGAAATAGCAAAACAATTCGCAATTACAGCTCAGGGAAAGGACTCGAAAGCAAAATCTCCCGTCGAGGCCCATCAATGGATAAAGCGTATTTTCATTTTTGTAGTAACATGAAGCAAAAGATTTCGAGCGCTCAAACACTTTCAGCTCTAGGACTCGGCGTTGAAATGAAATATTTCTTAGTTTGAAACAGCTCCAACCCGAGAGGGGATTTCGATCGAGAGCATGGTTGCAGGATGCAAACACTAATAAATAATTCTTAGCCATTCACAGCTTGGCTCTGGAGTACGGTGCTAAAATTTCTAGCTGTATAAGATACTTATACGATTAATCAAGTTAACTACGGGGAGTCGTAAACTCAAAAAAAACTAAATCGAAATTTGGTCGCTGGGTTGTGCTTAGTGAACTAGGGGTAAATACGATTATATATCAACGCGCAACGACAAACCAAGAAGGAACCTTTATTCAAAATAAACAGCCGCTAGATTTGAGTATCATTCAACTTGATATACAAACGGATGTTAACAAACTATAAGTTAACACTATGGAAACTGATTATAAGTAAGTAGACCGCTGATTTGACGGCTTTAGAGTGGGAACTATATTATGACTTTGCACTCGTACAGGCAACAAATAAAACACGCATGTGTATATAGACGCAGAATGCCGAAATTTCACGCCTTTAGCAAAACGGGATGCATTTTAAATGGCTAGAGCGAGCACGCATGACCTCTGACTCAATCTTGCCTTCCAACTTTCTCTTTCGGCAACTTATACATCACCAAGGAAGTAGCGCTTTCGAAGGAAATTAAAATTAGAAAAAATCACGATTTTTTCTTTCTCGGCTTGTTGTTATGAATCATTTCTTTTGTCGTTCAGCTCTTCGAAACTAAAAGCAACGTGGATCATAAATACTAGTAATTATTAGTTTGTATTCACTCCTAGAAAAAAAGATTTAGATTTAAACTAGGTATAAACGAACTAGTAAGCTAACCTAACTTTGACGTCACTAATCAACCTGTAGTGGTCTTGTATTTATTATTCTCATATTAATACAACTCATTTCCCGTTGTCAGAGAATACGGTCATAATAACGAATGTAATGAGTAGCGATGTTCTCTCTTTGGCCTCCTAAATAACGTGCGTGTCGAAAAGTCTTCGAAAAGTCACTCAGTTTACAGGTTTACCTTAAGTAAGCTTGTTTTTCTGTAATCTCAAAAATATTTTTGTAAAAAAAAGTGTACCACTGTTGACGTCAATATTATTATTTTTTTAATCACTATCAATATTGTTTTGGAAACCGACCTATGCATAAATGACGAATCGCTGTATCTTTTTTATCGACTGTAAGGCTATTTTGAAACTTTATCTGATCTATATCTTAAATTGCTTTCTCTGGCAAAATATTTATAAGTCCGAAGAATACAAAGTGCGAACCGCGTGTTTCACTTGTCTCTCTTGACTTTATGTTCCTGATTGTATTACTCTTACGTACGTAGCGACTCATCAAAGGAATAACACATTTAAGGGCTCTGCAAACTTGATATATATTTTATGCCTTAAACATCAGGCAATGGTTTACCGAATTTCTAAGAGCAGTGTGAACACATGGCCCCGGCCGAGTTGACTGTTTTTGAGAGTATTGAATGTGTTAAGACCAAACGCTAAATATTATAGATGAGATAGTCTGAGGTGAGACCCCGATTCGTGGATTCCAAGGTTTTGTTTTTCTTTGTGGGAATATAATTTTTCTTGCCTCGTACACGTAGTCGTTATCTGCGAACTGGTCCCCGAGGTCGAACAACAGAATCTCTATGACAGGTGGATTCTGTGAAAGTCTTACGCCGCGCGATTCTACAATGGTATTCTTTCATCAACGATCGACAGACACATGTATATATCAGCGAGCTTTCTTTCCCGGCTCCGTTATCACGACCGGCCGTATTCCGTTTCATTACAAAGCTGATACAAAAATAAAAGTAGAAAGTAGTGATTTAACTTACCTATTCCACACTTGTCACACAAAACGATTTCATTCGGCTGCGCTGAAGAACCGTCTTTGCAAATGATGCACACAATTTCAGCGGTAGTTTCTGTTACTAAAGAGAGAAAAGACAGGTCATGATTTACAAGAAATTCCGCCTGAGCCTCAAGGACATCCATAAAATCATCTCGGCTCCTTCTAGTTGAGCCAATTCCTAATCCAAAGCTGGGTTCGTATTCCACAACCAGACAGACATCGCGCTACGACCCGACCGGATTCAGGCAAATATGAATTTCCCGGTGGAGGAAACAGAATTGTATAAAGAAATTATAAAGATGAGAAATTAAAGACAAACCACTGTGAATCTTGGAAAACGGGCATTCCTCGACTGAATTATCGTCAAAGATAAGATGGCAGTAAGATTTAGCACTGTCGATTTTCTGAATTTTAGCGTAGAACAATTTATCTTCCCACTCGGCTAATACCACATCTCCGACATCAAATTTGAAATCATCCATTCCTCGTTTCCATTGAGCTTAAAAATCGACGAGCGACAACTCGATGTGTCTGCCCTCAATCTATCTATTCTTGACAACTTGATCAGTATCCGGCGGATAGAAGAGAGAAAGGCTCAACGGCTTGAGACGAGCGTTTGTCCGTGAGATCTCCCGTCCTTGACTCAGTCAGTTGTGAACTACGATAGCCTCGACTCGGTGCCAACACAGATGACGTCCTAAAGACTCTAAACTCATTTGAAACCAACAGTTTTTTCCGCGTTCGCTTTCAGTTTCTTCGACTCGAAAATCACGCCAGTTTTCCATCGAGGGAATATCCCCATGGTTTAAGCATACTCACCAGTTTAAAACCACAAAAATACTTCCAAATTTGAGCAATTTGGTTTCTAGGATGCAGTTTCCGCTCGCATAACTTCAATTAATAATGAAAAATTTCCCGCTATCTATTTTTCTTTTACGCTTATGTTCTGTCTATTGTTATGTAAAGTCGAACAGCTTGCACCTGTATGGACAAGAGTCTGACTTTGTATAAAACTCTGTCTTTTTGGTAACTTATCACATATCCAGCAATTCTGATGGACTCGCATGTGTGTGTGTACGTCTGATCTCAATGTTCGACTGCAGCTGATAACACAAACCTCCACTCCTCCGACAAAATTAATCCTCATTATTTGAGTTAGAAATTACTTTCACTAGAATGAAAGTCGCGAAAATTTCCATTAAGAGATATACAAAAAAAGATGATGTGATTCGAAATAGCTTACTTTATAAATGAGGTACCGTCGCTTGCTTTGCCGAGTTCGCCTGACCGCGTTCTTCAAATTAGTTAGCTGGCTTTGTGTTGTCGTTTCCTTCGGCTCAATTTTCTCTAGGATTTCAAACACACATTAAACCATCAATTTAGGTTGGCCGACTGAATTAGTCCAGCTAACATCTGCTCAATTGTTTACGAGTTTTTTTGGGAAAATCTTCTCTTCCGGAGCACGTGCCCAACTCTCGAGTGAAGAGCCTTCCGGGGAAGATCTTTTTGATATCTCTTAAGCTTTTTTCTCGTTTTGACATGACCGTTGTTTCTGGTTATGACAGGAACCATCATTCACCAACAACAGAAAAAAATAACCATTTTTAATGCAACAAGCGCGGAAATTATTTTTCCTGGGTGTTAAATTTCACTGTGAAGAATAAAAAAATTATTATTTTTGGCGCCCCTGAAAAAAACCTAGGGACTCGAATTTATTTTTTCGCGCTGTTCATATCCGCCTTGAAGCACTTTATTCTAAGCGCCTACGACGTCCTTTCATAAAGTTATTGATGAAGTATTTATTTTGAATTGAGGCAGGTGCGTTCTCCCATCAAATCCTTCTTATACTTTGCCAGCTGTCTCCAAACACCCATCCTCCAGTCACGTGACCCCTAAACGCGCGACCTAGGATATAGATACCGTCGTGAGGAATCTAGGAATGATTCTGTATACCTGGATCGAACTTTTGGTAGGGAATTTCACCGCAAATGACAGATATTTGAATCTCTTGAGAGACATAAAAGATAGGCGCGCGGCAGTTTTCAATTAGAATGCATGGAAAAGATAAAACACAGTGTTATTAGCGTAACGCAGAATAGATAAATTGGATATTACATATAATTACTTCTGAGCTTTCAAAACAAAACAAAAAAAATAGTCTATCACACAGGTGTTTCAGGCTTTGGGGTGAAAGAAAAAAATATAACATCCGGAAAATTTCGGGATTTGGTATATAAGGACTAGATGGCTAAAAAGATTGACCAGTTCCGTCGTCCAATCTTCAAAATTGATCAAACCTCCAGATTTCTATGAATTTTTCAATCAGGCTTTTTTTTCCCATAAATATTTTGCCGAATATTTTTTTTACTGTCTCGTTGACTAACATAGGAAATATTGCTCCGCAAGGCTAAACCGTATTTATTTATACACTTTATATCTAAATAACAGACACAGGGAATAGTCTTAGAGGCTCGCTAATTAGAAATGGTGAGTGTAATTGAATGGAGGAGAAACAGATTACAGTTTACTTCCTGTCTTCTCTATAATCATCTTGGTTTTGGAGAATGGGATCGGAAATGGCCTTAGCCGAATCAATATGTCTCTTAGCTCCTTTTTGTTCGCTTTAAGAAGGAAAAACAACCTAATAGGGATACCCGGCAGCAATGATGAAATAGCTGGACACTTTTTAACGAGCTATAAAAACTTCCACTCTCAGTTTTGCGTCGTTAAGTCTTAGTTGCCCAAGTTAGTTCGCTAATACTTAAATTGACATCTTGTTAGGATCAAGCTCCTAATGAACTCGACAATCCTCCTCGATTGAAGACATTGTATTAGACTCTTAGACGTGTGTGTTTGTAGAGACGACAAAAAAAAAACCCTCTTTGTAGTGCATTATATTCATCATTGCACGTGCGAATACAATATCGAGTTCTTGCGCACTCTCGCACCAATTCTAGAAACACCTAACTTTCTCTTTTCCTTTGTAGCGAACACCATTTTCCATTGGCAAGTTGTTAAAATTATCAATAATTTTCAAAAGGTCGTTTGAAGGTTGTAAAGTCCTTTTGTCCTGCTGTTTAAATAAAACTAAGTCACCTTGCAAGATGGCTGTCATTAAGTTTCTCAAGACATCCAACTTAGTATTCAAACTATTGTTCATATTTCCATTTATCGTAGATGGTAAACCAACCTTCAAAGCGGTTGAAAACTAACAGTATTTGAACATACATTCATCAGCTGGCTCTGTGAGTTGAAACAGCTTGATATCTATAAACATTTCTTCCATAATGGATAAAGAACGCGCGAGCTGCTAATTTGTTGTTCAAAACAAAACAAAAACAAGAAAAGGACGGAGAAAAAACCAACCCACACTCCATCTTTTGATGTGGCATTTCTTCTTTTGTTATACACTAGTATTTGATATTGTTATTTTTTGTTTGTTTAAAGGCCTTTTGGTCGTGCCGTAAGTAAGTCAGTCGTGACATAATTGCCCATTGTTGGAACTTAAATACAAATACACCTAACATTACAATAATCCCGTCCGAGTCAAAGCCTTCACATGACAAAGTAAGTTCTCTAGACGGTCTGTCGCTCGGCTAAACCGTTAAATACCCCTATTGTCCGGGCTAAAGAATGCCAAGGCGGTGTATACGGAAAAAATGGGTGTAAGAATTAAAAAATCAAATAAAAATAGATAAACAAATTTATTATATCAAATGATGAGTCGTCACATTTAAACTGTTAAGTAACTTGTTAAGAAGAATATTCGGACATTTTAGTTAATACATTACTCTAAATGTTATTATCAGAATCAAAGTCATAACATTTGCTTCCTAATAAGAGTTACTTAAATTGTTGATTTAATAAATGAATTTTAAAAAAACTTTAAACTCTGTCTTTTTATTTAGTTTCTAGCTCCTTCTATCTTTTCCCCCCCTTTATTTGCCTTGCTTTTTTCTCTATCTCTTTTTCTTTTTCTCTCTCTCTCTCTCTCTCTCTTTTTCTTTCTTTCTTTCTTTCTTTCTTCCTTTCTTCCTTCCTTCCTTCCTTTCTTTCTTTCTTCCTTCCTTTCTTTCCTTCTTCCTTTCTTTTCTTTTCTTTTTCATTCTCTCTACAAATCTTAAGTCAAAAGTTAATGATTTAATGCGATTTGGCTGTCAACATAATGCATTCATTTTCAGTCTATAATCCTTAAAACGAAAACAAATATATACAAAACTATTTCCCAATGCACAATACAGAAAGATAACAACTGAAAACAAAATACCTTAACGGGATTATGACGACTAGAATCTTGATGGAGAGTCATTCACTGATCTTTTCACTTTCATATCTTATCACTATCCTTCACAATTCAATCCCAAAGCCATTTCACAAGAGCAATTTCACTTTTGGTACGCACGGCAGCTCGACATTTTGTTGCAACTGTCTTATCACATCAAATAAGTTCTTCTAATACCTATTGCTTTTCAAAAATATTTAATTCATTCAACTTTGCTTAATTTCAATGATTCCACTATCAATTAAGCAAAAAGTACTCGTACTTCTGGCAGTTTTAGTACAGTTGTGCACATATTTACAGTAATCATCCGATAAGCCATCAATGTTCAGTGGGTATGCCAGTCAGTCCGACGCTGCCTTCGATGTAGTTAAGGAAAACACTGACACCTTGACACCATTATTGTTTTTAGTCATTTAAAAACCTCTTTGATTAACAGTTCTATATTCAAGGTAAAAGTAGATATCGTAGAGCTATCGTACTGTGAAAAAGCATTAAAGACAATCGGTAGGAAACTAGTTTAAGCCTAAAGTCTCGCGCTAATCAACACATGTGCAATCAACAGACAGCTGTGCACAAGCTTGACAAACAATCAAAAAAAAAAAAATCCTGTAAAACGGTGTTTTATATATTTTCAAACACTTTGATCTTTTCTTTCCCTTTTTTTCTATATCAAGAAAGTTAAGTTTAGTTAATTCACTAAAGTGATTTGTTAAAAAAAAAAAAAACTCTGACGGAAAAAAGTTGCTACAATCTCGTTTTGCAAGTTGTCTCCGATCTTGTGATTTACTGCAGCTTTGCCTGCCGTCTTGGTGTCTTCTTGGGGATATTTAAAATCGAGATCCTTTTTGATTAAAACGACCCCCCTCTGAGCTAACAGAACACTCGCTCAGCTCGGGCAGCCATAAAAATGATATGGAGATGAAGTCTTCTTAAAACATTTGAAATCAAATTGCTAATGACGGAAGCAAACCAGATAATTTGGGTAGAAACGTAGGAAACATAAGACTCTAAGACCGGTGAAAACTCGTCAGTTCTTCCGACGAACTAATGGCCCAGATGGAACTGAGTCAGACTGCTACCGGCAGGGGACGGATACACCCCCAAGGCAATGTAATAAGACTCGAGCTAAGTGTAAAGGGTTTCCCCATAACCGGGAAGACTCTTGCTGGTATTAATTTAATTCGTGGTTTGTGGATGAAAGCAACCGGAATTCGAATTTCTAATGCTTGCACCTGTCTTGAACTAGTGTCTAAAGCACTTTCCTATCGCATCCCGCTCGCACGAGAATAGCTTATTTGAGTGCCCCAAGCTGAGCTGATGACGTAATTACTTCAAACGTAGTGATTGCTTCTAAATATGCATTCCATATTTGGCGCTCTCTTTGACACTAACCAACATTTTCAATGACAACTAAGAACAGCAATTTTAAAGGGAAAATAAAGGCTTCTTGCGTCTTGACATAATTTTCGTGGGTTGATCGTAACGGTGTTAGCCCGGTATAACGACAAATAGCGTCACCTCCAGTTAGTTACCTATCCTAAGTGATATAAATACATAAACTACCCACTATATACATCAAGTTTATTTATTTATTTATTTATTTGTCTAGATTTATTTATTTCATATTTTTATTTTTAATGAGTGTTTATTCTTATCATTTTGGCGATCTCGCGAAAAAACATTTTCGGCGTTTTTACTTACTTGGAAGTGAATCAAATTGACGTGAAATTTAAAACTAATTTTCCCTTTTTTTGCATTTCAATTCCTACCTTTTTATTTTATTTTCCCCCTCTATATTTCGAATATAAAATATCGTTTTTTTGTGGCGAAAACAGGAAAAATTATGGCGGCTTTCAGTCGGGGAAAATTGAGCGAGAAAACTAATAGTTTTAGAGGAAGCCAATTCAGTGGCACATCATGCTGCGAAATGCATTAGCTCTAGAAACTGTTTTCATCTCAGACCCTAAATACACTGTCAAAGCCGACTCTATTTGAATTCATTGAAAAGAAAACTGCAAATTCTACGACACCCTCCAGGTACTAAGGCAAATTGAAAGAAATCGAAAAGAATTCGCTGGCACACATTTCCAAGAAGTTCCTTGGATACCAAAATTTCTCAAAAGGAATTTCTTCAACACGTGTTTTCACACTTCAAATATAATTGGTTTATATTAGTGCCCGCACCATGTTTAGCGAGCTCTAGTTCGCTATTCTTCTATATGTCTTTACAAACGCATTCACTGACACACACACACACAGACATATAAATATATGGGCGATAGTATTTTCTCGCATTCCTAAGAAACGTATGACAGACTAAATTATGTATGAATGAATAAATAATGCACGATATACAAACACCAAAACACATGCCACCAGAGCTTAAAATATTCTACGAAAAAACATCGAAAACAATGGCGCACAGGTACCTCAATTTCGGAAAACTTGAACTCAATGTCTTCAAAAGCCTCAGGTTTGGTTCCCTCGTCTAGACGTGGGGAGAGTTTTCGTGTTTTTAGCCAAAATGTTATTCCGCCAAAGCCCTTTGGTTCTCACCTGCCAGAGTATTGTCCGATTAGATATCAATAATCAATAGACTACGAACAAATAATACTGGTTATTCATGAGAGGTCGAGTATTATTATAGGAGTTAATTAGTCGACTAAGGTCCTCAAACCTGCCGATAGCACACTGCATCGCTAAAGGCAAACCATTGTATAAATAATGCTTTTTTTTCCAACAAAAAAATTCGAACTCAAATCGACCTGATATAAATGTTGTCAGCATAGTTGAAGAAATATCAGTAGCAAGGTACCGATTTTGGCATAGAATCTTGAATCCTGTATTTTTTCTAACTTCTTTCTTAATTTTTGTTAACTCCTTTTTGGTTTTCTATCTAGCGATGTTGTGAACTTTATTAAACCGTGTGTGGCAACGCTTGCGTAGAGAGCTATAGAAAAAAATTCACAAGTTTGTGTTAAAAAGTTACATACAATTGTTTCACCTGTCCTTTATATACTAAGCAGAATGAATTAAATCAACTGTGGTGATAAGGAGACGCGAGAAGCTAACTACCGTGGACAAATGCGTCAGTGGCGAAGTAGTGCGAATTCGGAAAAATGGCGAGTAGAATTTAATAGTGTCTTTCGGTGAAACGTTTGGATAAGTAAGAAAGGAAAGAAAGAAAGAAAGAAAAGAAGGAAAGAAAGAAAGAAAGAAAGAAAGAAAGGAAGGAAAAGGAAAAGAAAGAAAGAAAGAAAGAGAGAGAGAGAGAGAAAGGAAGAAAGAAAGAAAGAGAGAAAGAAAGGAAGAAAGAAAGAAAGAATGAAAGTTATTAAGTCTAATCTTCACTAGTTCCTTCTAGATTTCGATCCAAAACAAGTCAAGAGTTGGTTCAGGAAAAAAAATATTACAAAACTTAAGAGTAATCATATGAACATCAATGATTATAGCTCATAGTAATTTAACTTATATCTGAAAGATAAGGACTTGAAAAAAATTATTTTAATTAAGATGGTTCTTAAAATATGAGCTCGCGAATGGCATTGAACTAAGAAAACTTAAAAAAATAAAAAACATAAAAAATAAAAAATAAAATAAAAACAGGAAAAAAAAGAGTATATCTTTCTGTGGTAGACATATATAAGAAACCGCTTCTTTAAGAGTAATATTGGTCTTAATAAGTCGAATATACAGCTATTTCAAAAAAATGTTGAATATAATGAGTTGCGACTCACGTCATTGTGGCAGATGATAACAACAGTCTTTTGGAAGCCAAGTTCAAGTTACACGTACATGCTTTAGATAATGTATCCAAGATGTTCTATTTCATATAAGTACAGAACGGTTTTGTTTACATTTTAGCTTAATTCTAAACCTGCGATGTGCTGTTCAGTGTTTACAGGGGGGCGTCAGGATCCCGAATCACGTGCTTTTTCCCGCCGAAATCCCGAATCCCGCGATATTTTGCCATCGATGACCAAATTCAACACATTCAAGTGCGTTTGAATTTTTATTTTATTTATTATTGTTTTCAAGTTTTCCCCGAAAATCAGAAAGCAAAATCCCGCATCCCGGACATTGAATTCGGTAATTCCCGAGCCACGCGGGCCGATGCGCGCCAATATCCCGAATCACGTAAGATTTCCCGGTTTCCCGGCTCCCGCTCTATATTTTATCCGCAGCATTCGACATTTTTTTGAAATAATTCAGTACAAATTCGTTCTGAAGTGACTGGTTCGATCGTTATGCCGAAAGGGTCCTGGCTTTTCTTCCGCCGGTAGATCTTTTCCTAAGATAAAATAATCCTTTTACGAAAAATAGGAAATACTCCCTCGTAATCAAACATGGTAATCGATTCTCTTAAGGCTTAATGTATAACTAAATGATCTCAAAAATTGTTTGTGTTTTTTGGAATCGAATGATAACCAATAAAATCCTCTGTCAAGTAAAGAGTTTATTTTCTCCCGAATGAATAGTGACGACTGACATGAAATAATATATTGTAATCGGATATTTTTGAGCATTTTCATTCGGTTTAATCTAATGATTTCCATTTTTTACTTGAGTTCACTTGGCTTGCGTTCCTTTGTTTGGTTCACAATTTATTTGTCTCGTTTCTGTCTGTCTGTCCGTCTGTCTGTCTGACCGTCTGTCTGTCTGTCTGACCGTCTGTCTGTCTGTCTGACCGTCTGTCTGTCTGTCCGTCTGTCTGTCCGTCTGTCTGACGGTCTGTCTGTCTGACGGTCTGTCTGTCTGACGGTCTGTCTGTCTGACGGTCTGTTTATCTGACCGTCTGTCTGTCTGATGGTTTGTCTGTCTGATGGTCTGTCTGTCTGACGGTCTGTCTGTCGATCTGACCGTCTGTCTGTCTGTCTGTCTGCTTCCTTTTAAAAATATGTTGTTCCTTTTAAAAGTTTGCTTTTGTCACTGTTATTAAACATAGCAAGGAAAAAATGTTTTATTTGTTTCACTATAAAGTAATTTAAAAAGAAAAAAATCCGTTGCACTTATTTGCAAAGCAGGCTGTGCTTAGATGGCATCAGCAGAGTGCAATGTTTATTAATAAACCACAGTTCTAGACCAATTAGAGCGCGCGTATCAAAGTGCTTATGACATATTTCCAAGATGGCGTCTATTTTGTCCCTTAAGACAGTCCCACAATGGTTTTGGTACAAAACCAGAGCAAATCTAAAGTCACAGATATATTTTCCATGCTTTTAGAAGTGTTTGATTTCTTTGTGGATGATATTTTGTGTTTTTGACAGTTTCCCCGGATGTCTTCAAATCACTTTGCACAGCCAGCCATTCATAGAGGGTGTACGAAGGGTGGATAGCACTATCCAATGGATAAGTCCTTATCCAGTTGATAAGTCGATGCTGTTATCCAATAAATTGATCCCATGGGTAAGACTTATACTCCGGATAGCGCTATCCACCCTTCGTTTAACTGGTACCATAACTTATGAAACCTCAGATATAATATAAGAAACTAAATAAGTAAACAAAGATTTTGTAGTACCTTGGTAAGAGGATCATTGAAAACCACTGCATTATCCAAGATTTTATCACGACTAACAACGTTGACCTGCCGAAAATGGAATATGTATTTGTTAATACCATAGCAACAAGAATAAGCAAATATGATAACTATCACACCTAACAACAACAAAAAACAACGACGACAACAACAACAATAACAACAGCAAAAGCGATAATAACTATAATAATAATAAACCGTCGGATAGCGCTATCCATCCTTCGTACAACCGTACCCAGTAAAAATAAATTTTGTAAGCTGGCCTACCGACTAAGTACTGTTATGTCGTTGTCATGGTTACAAAATTCAAAACGATGACTTTTTGCTAATCAGCTCCAAAGCTAGCCTCCTTTGCAGCCGTTCTTAGGGTCGTCACGCAAAAAAAACGAGAAACGTTGCGTGACGACCCTAAGAACGGCTGCGAAGGCTACTCCAAAGCCGGCATAAAAACGACTTCTTCCGACGCTTAATTACACACACTGCCCTAAATTCCCCTCTCTCACCGAGTCCAAATTTTGAATGTCATGATGGACAATTAGTGAAGGTTAATGAATCTTAAAGTAAGGAAACATGAGAATTTTTTCTCCAAAATTACATGTTCTCAACACTCCTGCGTCATAGCATAATAAGCGGTCAACTTTGTTTTCGCCTTCTTTTCACTTTATAGCTATATTTCTGTGTACTAGATTTGGATGTCTTTTAGATTTAGTCTATTTGGTCCGAAAATTATTTTTTCTTTACAGAAAGTAAAAAAGAGATCATGAATGTAAAAAGGAAAGATAGAAGGGTGTGGGGAGGGGACTGACGAAGAAGAAAGAAAGAAAAGAGGATGGCTGAATAGATAGAGCGAGTGAAGGATTGAATGTTTTTAGCCTTTTCGTTTTTATTCAAGCCTTTTGAGCATTGGTCTAAGAAGCTTCTTCATATTAGTGAAATTTGATTTTCAGTTTTGTTTTACCAGAAGTCTATCAAATCTTTCTCGCGTATAAAATACCCATAATTCTACGTCTCCAAATGATACGGTCATTTTTCAACCACTTAACATTAAGTGGGGGAGGGGAGGGTAAAATCACTAGAAATGTCTTTTTCTGTAAATTGCACCGGAACCCTAAAACAATCTCTTGGTTTATAGTAAACCATTGCACGACTAACTCACAGATCGAACCCTAAAACAACCTCTGGGCTGATCTAAGTGAGGGCACGGCTAACTCACAGATTGAATCCCGATACAACCCCTGGGCTGACTCTAAGTCAGGACGACACGGCTAACTCACAGATCGAACCCTGAAACAACCTCTGGGTTGACTCTAAGTCAGGACGACACGGCTAACTCACAGATCGAACCCTGAAACAACCTCTGGGTTGACTCTAAGTCAGGGCCGGCTAACTCACAGATCGAACCCTGAAACAACCTCTGGGCTGACTCTAAGTCAGGGCCGGCTAACTCACAGATCGAATCCTGAAACAACCTCTGGGCTGACTCTAAGTCAGGGCCGGCTAACTCACAGATCGAACCCTGAAACGAACCTCTGGGCTGATCTAAGTCAGGACGACACGGCTAACTCACAGATCGAACCCTGAAACAATTGAACCTCTGGGTTGACTCTACTCTAAGTGAGGGCACGGCTAACTCAAAAGATATCGAATTGCAATCAGTTTAGCGTGTTAGCTTTCGTGAAGGGAAAGTCCAGAGAAAAAGGTACAGGCAACGAAAATGAAAAAAAAAACTACCTCGTGTTTCCGTTACGCCCCTAGCTTTTTTCATCAAATACGAGCAGCCTTTTCCTTCCTTTCTTTGACCGTGTTGACCGAGTTCCTAGGCAACAGGACTAACATTGCATCGAAATACTCTTTATATTCATTTTCCATCCCTTCCTGAAAGTTGATTTTCTCAGTTATAGTAATGTTTTCAGTGTCTAAGAATGGAAACGAACCGCTCGGCTATTTCCAAGCCGCTGCCTATTTCTTTATTCATGCTCTTATTGGTTCGTAAGTACATGAAGAGCGCTAGCGGTTTTTCCAAAGTCGGTTGGATTTTTTTTTTTGCTCGAATCTGGCGCGTTTCCATGCGAACCCAACTTCAAAGTTCACTAGTTGTTCTTACCCTAAAAGCTCCCTTTAACTTGCGAAAACTAGAAGTTAAAGAAAACGAATGCAAACGTTAAAATAAATGAGAAATGACTGAATGAGAGGAAAAAAGAAACATTTGAGATGAAAAATTGAATAAAGTGCATAATGACAATGATAGAGCTGGAAATATTTATTTATTTATGTCATGATTCGCCCAAGGGCAGGTGATAATACAATAGGACTCTAGGTCCCCTATATAATATTAACACCCAAACCCAACCCCGATGGGAAAAAAATAGAAAAACTAGTCCCATCCCAACATACACATTAAAAGAAATTTAGATATAGGAAAAGAACCTAGATGTTCAAAGACCTTTGCACTTCATTTCGATATTTAGATAGAGTTTATCAGGTCTAAGTTAACTGACAATTTCGGTTTTTTTTAGTCGTAAAGAAATAAAAAAATCAATATACATAAAAACTGCATAATATCACTTAGTGCGAATATAAAAATTAAAGTATACAGATAGATAATTATATGGCTATGTTAAAAAGAATGTTTGAATATTATGATAGTCTTTTACTTACCTTAGTAACAAAAAGATAATAGCCAAAGTAGTTCTGGCCTCTGGTCATTAGTGTCGTGTTGTCTGTGTGCCGAATGAATTACGCCCGCGCGACAAAGAGTTTTGAAAGAGCCGGATTGTGAATAACAAAACAAAATTAGGTAACGGTCTTATCGGCTTTATTTGTCGGCTGTTTATCAGTAGAGGCCGACGGACAAAAAATCCGCCTTGGTGGTTCTAGGTTTAAAAAACTCTGGGAAAAAAATCAAAAAGAAGAAAGAAGAAAGGAAGAGAGAAAGGAGAAAAAAGAAAGAAGAGGGGAAAAAAAGAAAGAAAAAAAAAGGGCCTGTCCAAGATGCAAGGAAGTTGTCCCCACCCCCCCCCTCCATCCCTCCTTCGCTCCACCCCTCTTCGCTAGACTATCTAAGACATCTGAACATAGTAGTTCGAAAAATGTTATGCATTCCATCAGTAATAGAATAAGGCAGAGCGAGGAATAGGACGTATCACGAATTATTATAAAAAATACAATTGCAGTAGCAATATGGGTTCGTATTTTGGGACGCGAGAGGACGGCTTCAACTTTTGATCTCTGCCTTAAATTCCTCATCCCCCAATACCACTATTATTGTCCGTTCTTATTCATTTTTTTCTTTTCATCACCATCCTCATTATCATTTTCAATATCATTTTATTATCTATTTATTTATTATTATGAATATTATGATTATTTATTACCATTTCATTATTATTAATATTATGTTATCATTTTATTATTTTTTCATTATTATTGTTATCTTCAGCTTATTTAAATTTTCAGTATGCGTAATTCTTCAAAAGAATAAAGCGGAACTTTTATAGTTACTATTATTATTATTATCATTATTATTATTAGCATTTCATTATCATTATTAGTGTGATTTTATTATCCTTGTTATCATTATCATGTCCCGAATTTCTTACGCAACTGACGTCAAATTGACGAAAAACAAAAAAAAACAAAAAAACAACACATTCCTTTTGATATTTCCGATATCATGATCTACAAAAACCTTTCAAAAACAATTTGTTTGATATGTAGCCTATTCATTTGACTCCCGAACGATAAAATAATCCTAATAAGTCAACGCGCTGAATGAATAGATCAGTTTTGATGAAAAGAAGCGGGAAAAAAAAACACAGCTTTTGCCAAAATTCTAAATTTCATGCATCATTTTTCAGCAATTTTTTTCCCAAAATAATTAAATAAATTACTGAATAAAACAACATTTCAAAGTCATAGATTAATTTCAATTTCTTTTTGCTTATAAATTTTCTTATTTCAATTTCTTATTTCACATAAAAATCTTCAAATGCCTTTCCCCAAATAACTACTTAAAAATAGACGTTATTTTACCCGTTGCTTAGCTACACAAATCCCCATTCCCTCTTTTTGGTTTTCATGCTTACTCCTTTTTCGTCAGCTTTTACGTCACGACCATAGATACCAAACTTTGGTCCGCTTGGATTACTAAAGTTGCCCACAAACCTTGGGTCAGCGGGTTCACTAGCAGGAAGCCATCTATATGGCAGAAACAAATCAAGAATTAGAAGCCAGTGAGGTAGATGCAAGTAACTGGGCCTTGCCACGTGAAAGCCTAATTTTTTCAAGCAATATACGTTATTTTTTTGGATTATGCTATTAGGAATCCAATCACTATGAATAAAAAAACGATCTTTTTGGCTTTGCCTGTTTTTAGTTTATATCGTTAATTATTTATGGGAAGAATAAATGAGCGAAAAAATGGTTAAATTATAATATTTTCCTCAGTTCTTATTTCCATAGCTGAAACTTTTAAACCCCCTCCCCGCTCAACGCACACGAAATTTTGAAGAAAAAAAAGGTCATAATTTTCCGAAAATAACCTATTTTTGTTATTCAAGGTTCCTAAATCTGAATGGTTAAAATTACAGGTCTCCCATTTTCTCCTCCTACCCCCTACCAATAAAATCCAGTCGGCGTCTTCTTCCTTCCCAAACCGTCGCCACCGGCAGCTTTCTTTTTTTTCAAATTTAAAATACTCCACCAGTACAATACCTTTATCTTATTAAACATTAATAACTTTTGTAAGGTGATTACATCAAAAGGGCGGATACCTCGTGTCACAGCTGATACGAGCCAAGCAGGTTGTATTGACACTCGACATGTGCACTGTTCTGTTCAAAGAAAGTCTTCTTTTAATCGTCGTTAATAATTGAGATGGTTCAGGGTGGATTAGCAAAGACAAAGCTAGCGTTGTATTCCCTATAAATAGCACAAACGTTTTTGGAGTATATACAAGCTTGTCTACGCGGCGACTCTTCGAGAAACCAAGTTCCATATTTATTATTCTGACATATTAAAAACTAAAGCTTTATAGAAAGAGCTCAGTTTGATTTTTAAAACGATAATTAGTTTTTTTTCTTTAGTCTTTTTTTATGATTTAATTATTTTAGTTATAATTTACTGTATGTATACGAGACGACATTGAAATATGGTATCGAATGAGTTACACGGCACGTAACATTGAAATGGCTTCCAATAGGAATGGTTATCACATGAGTGGGAAGCATACGGTACTGGCATATAGTACGTACATGATACGACATGCCGTAACATCGAAATGGGTTACCATGGTTACGGTTATCGTGTAAGTGGGAAACATACGGTACTGGCTTGCAGTACGTACACAGTACGACATGTCGTTACATTG
The DNA here is from genome assembly GCF_029948245.1 of Actinia tenebrosa. Taxonomy (NCBI): domain Eukaryota; kingdom Metazoa; phylum Cnidaria; class Anthozoa; order Actiniaria; family Actiniidae; genus Actinia; species Actinia tenebrosa. The sequence continues at coordinate 16,927,142 of NW_028292578.1, forward strand.
AAATTGCTTGTCATAAAAATAGTCCCCATGCTACAAAGTACGACATGGTGTAACATTGACATGGCTTCCGATAAGAATAGTTTTCATGTGAGTGGAAATCATACGGTACTGGCTTACGTACGTACACGGTACGACATGCCGTAACACTATAATGGCTTCCTCTGAGAATGGTTATATCGTATGAGTGGTAAACATACTGTACTGGCTTACAGCATGCACGTACACGGTACGGTATTACGTAACATTAAAATGGCTTCCCAGTATATCAGAATTAGATCAGTAGAGCGCTTTTTGTAACTGTGAGCGGAAACGACACGGCAAATTCATTGTCGTACTGTAACCGTGCTGTATTTTGAAGTAACAGTAACTTCACGCTGTGATTGGTTGATTTGCATTAAAAAACGTGGGAAGCCATTTGTGATGATGTAAGTATACTGAAAGACAAGGCACTCTTAATGTCACAGCACGACACAGCGGCATGGAGGAATTTGAGAAGAAATAAACTCAAAGTTTCTTTAGTTCTTACCTCTGTGTAAAGACGAGTACGTCACCAGCACGAAAATTTGCCGTTTTCCATTTCCCGCCAAATCGTTTGGTTATCTCATTTGCATCTTCGGTGAACCAGCCCGATCCTTCGACACCTTCTTTTTCTAAATCTAGACTCCCGTAAGTTTCTTGAAAGTACGAAAATCTGCAAATTAATTCAAGTTATTAATGTCGGTAAAGTATTCTATGCACACAACTTTCAACTCACATGTTGATTTTTACGGAGATAGCAAACCGGAGAACCCGGAGAAAACCCTCGTAGCATAGGAGAGAAAGGGCTCGAACCAGCGACCCGACGCGTTGGACTCACAGTTGTGAAAGACGACTCTTTAGCCGCGAACGTCACCCATGCTACCCATGCATATTCCCAATGCAGTTCAATTTCGTTCAATCGAGCGTAACATTAGCGCACTCAGCTGTCTCTGTTCGATTCCTGGACTTGGCATCACACGTGAATAGAGTTTTTTTTAAATCTCCCTTGATTCGAGGGTTTTTCTCTCGGTTCTCCGGTATCCGTATAAATCAACTTCTAATTTCTAATTCAATCTAGAAAGGGTCTGGATGAAAATTACTATGTGTAAATCTAGTTACCCTATCAAATTGAATAGTTGGTTTAAACTCCCTTTTCTCTTATATACTAATAAAAAAAGGATTATTGCTGTTACCACTTACCCGGGGAGAATATGTGAGCCTTCGCACATGGCCAGCTAACCCATATCCATGGTAACGTCGCCTATCGGCGTCCAGCAAGTAAGCAGTTTATTTGTACCACGTGACATATAAACATTGTCCACGTGAGCACCCGTGAATCCTCCCTTGTGAATCGCTCTGTTGACGAGATGAATAAGAAGTCGGTTATTTTTTATTTATTTTCTATTTTTGACCGAATGAATTTGCCAATCAGCGAACTTTTTGTTCACAACACAATATTTTTTAATCCTAGGTTTTCGGCTCGACAGAAGGACTTTTACTCAAGTAGCTTTTACTCAAATAAATAAAATAAAACTATTTCGTGACGTTGCTGTTGCATTTCGTTTTGAGAAGAGATAGAAAATACTGGGAAACTTTCGCTGGCTAACAATGCATTGCGCGCCTAGATTCCAAATCACCTGGTTACCTAAGCCATTTAAAGTCAAACGTCCTTGGTTCTTCGTTAAACAGCATCCGAAAAAACTTCTTTACTATAAGACGTAAACAATGAATGAATTAGCATTTGGTGGGTGGTCAGTGGATTGTTGAATGACTGTTTGAGATGGAAGAGTGGGATGGATGGATGGGTGGATACATGGGAGTGAATGTAGGAGCGGGGGACGTACGGACAGAAGGATGGTTGGGTGCCACTCTTAACTTTAGAGCCTTGCGCATGCTCCATGAAATACCGCTCATTTCTGGGATTTGGAGAGCATGCGCAGTAAGAAAGGGTCAGTCGAAAGTGGGTTGGTGAGTGAGTGCGAAGGTTGTGGATAGGTGGGTTAAATTGATAAATGATAATGGTATCGTAACGTTTACTATAGCAAATCTTACCTCTTTCCCCTTCAAAGACCTTAAGAAGAGGTTCGCTATGCGTTATGCTATTCCTTCCCTTCAAAGAAAGATCGTTATTCTTAAATTTATCGACACACCAAACTATACCCTTCAGAACCGACAAACATTTTAGACAACACCCACATGGGTGGCGTAGCAGCAGTGCACTCTTATCTTATCTTTGGGGTCTCGGGCTTCGATTCCCAGATTTGGAGATTCTACCGCTAAAAACTCAAGACGTAATGACTCTTGGGGTACGTTTTTTGTTTTTCATTTCTACGATTACTGCTTATGACTGTAGCTGTATGGAGCAGCTTTCGTATGTCTGTGAAAAGCTCACGGCAAGAACACGGACGTGCCACGGAAGGGATACGCCAGATCAATCACATTGCTCGAGAATTTACTCTCCATCCAATGAAATACCCAGGACACGGCATAAATGCGGCGCGGATACGGTCACGCCAAGGTCGCGGCACTGACCATCACATTGAGCGAGGAAAAAATTAGCCAATTAGAATTCTAGAAAATATCGCGGTCACGGCACGGCATGCTTACAGCACTGAGCTTTAGTCACGCGAAATCATGCGAAAACTGCTCTACTAGCGTATTAGTGTTACCTCCATGTTTGTCAGTGGCGTGGTAGCTTCAGTATCTTTAAGTACGCCTTCTTCTAAAGGCTTTGTTGGTTCAAATGAACTTGGCTTTACTTCGTACAAGTGTTCTAACACCTTCGTTCTTGCTTGCAGGACTTCGTTTCGGTCGTGAAGTTGGCGAATGAACAAATACCTTGATTTGAAATGAAAAAGAAAAGCGAAGAAGAACCTTATATTAAATCAAGAGTAGAGTTTGTTATCGTCTGGGTCTCTCCCGGAATACCAATACGATCTGTGAGACTTTGAGGCGTTCTCTGAGCCGTTCCCGGAATTTGATCAACCCCGAGGCTGTTTGAAGGCTAGATATTTTTAAAAGTTGGTTATCTCTTGTGTTCGTTTATTTACTCTTTTTTCGTCAGTTATTATTAATGGGAAATAAGATGAACACATGAAATTATGAAGGAAAAGGAAAGAACGTGTTGATAATATAAGAGGTCAATATCAAATGGGTAACTCAAACCTACCCTTTGTCATGTAGCCGTTCCATTAGTAGATCTCTGTTATCCATGATGTCATTGCAATCTTCTAACTCTTCGAGCTCAGAGGACCTGAATGTCAGCAATGATGTGCCGAGAAGGACTTGTGTAGTTGACATGACGCGAGTCACTGGGATTGACAGGGATAAAGTTTTCAAGGAAAGCCACGAGGCAAACACAGCGAACGACGCACATTCGCACGGTACACGTCAAAGGTACATGGGGGAGTAGCAGGGGCACGTTGACACCCCAGACACACACAAACGATAATATACAACATATGACTATTAGGCTACCTCCACCCTAGGACCCCTGGATATGTCCAGGACCCTGGTACTAGGGTTCCCCTCCAAGCTGGGTCAATACATAGGTCCAGTTTACAAGGGAGGAGCCATTTATTTGTTTATCAGGGAGGGTAGGATGCCAGGTGGGGATTTGCTTGGTAACCCGTAGGAGAATTGTGACCTCCCTTGCTGTTGTTGCACAAACAAATTAACCCCTCCATTGTTTTCCAAACTGTTCATTGTGAATGTGCTGAGCGAATTCCTTCTTGACCCCCACCTCTATATATAATATAATATAATTTTCACTATGGTTTTTCATATTCTGCGAAATTAGACATTCCAACAGCTTTGGCGCCAGTCAAGAACATAAAAAAAATATTTTTTTCGGTGTGCAGCTCGCAACACTGTACCAAGTTTACAGAATATGACAAAACCGCAGTAAATAAACCCTTCCCCTAAAATAACAAATAGTTAATGAATTCTAACGAAGACACGGGATATAAAACTGGAATGAAAATTGATAGAGCTCTTAAGCCTAAGACACAAAGAAAGGCAGAATAAATCCAGCATCACTGGAATTACTCTCACCACCAACATAAACATTCAAAGTGCGCATGCTTATTCGGATAACAATATGATATAATCCTATAAAACAGTAAAATCTTCCTTTTCTTAGCTAACTAGCTATTGCTAAATTATGCAAGAGATATCGCCATGGCATCGTTGTCAGTCTTCTCTCAAGTCACACACTCGTCAAACTAGCTTGCATCGATTAATACTTACATTTCAATATGTTTTATGACTGGGAAGAGTTTAAAATGCTTTCAGTATAAAGAGAAGATCATTTGAATGCCTCTGTTCTGCTCAAAAAGAGTAGATCTTGAAGTTTTTTCCTCTGCAAAGCTGCTCCTTCCTCAACCGCTCGGATCTTCGCGAGTTTCACGTGACAAAAGCACAGGTACCCCATATAAGAACAACGCTCTGTTTATATTTTATCTGTGGTTGTTATTTAGTGATCACTTAGAGATGAGGGGGGGGGGGGGGGGGTGGAATCAACCAGACACAAATGGTCTCTTGTGTATTTGTCTTTATACGATGAGTGTTCTGGTTCAGTGATAGCAACTATTAGTCACTAAATAGCTACTATTTGTCAGTATCAAATTTGTTTTTATTCCATGGTTTTACTGCATGCACTCTTGCTTTCATCAAAATAAAAAAGTTTGACCTCCACAAAAGTTTTTTTTAACTGATCACCCTTCCCTTGGAAGCCACAGCCCTAATTGGAACTTGCAAGGGTCTAAAGTATGTACTCATCTAGGTGTTGGTGCAGAGCCTTGCAACTTAGGAGCAAGCAGAAATAGACTTTCGTTGGCCCATTGAATGACATTGCATAAGACATCTCTTGCATGTGAAAAACGAAGTAGCACCCTCACACTACATTAAGGAATGCCTGATGCAGACTATCCTACCTCCCAATCCTGGAATAGACTCTTATAATTACAGTTTTTATATCACATTCCATTGCATGATTTCTGCCCAGAAACTCTCAACGCCTGCCATATCTCAAATAATTTTATCTTTATTTGGTTCAAAAAAAATGTTAATCCAAATAATACTTAAAATTATATTTGCATATTCCTTGGAAATAGCAAAATAATGTCATTTAATAAGAAAAATATTATATATAGTACTTTAATTACTTAATTTATTAAAACATGCTGATTTGTATATACACCTACTTGCAAGAACGTTGTCATACAATATTAGAACATTAGAAGTGAGAAAGGAATACATTAAAAGACAAAAGAAAAAGTTCAGCTTCAGTGATCTTCTTTTGTTTTTTAATATAATTCCTATCCCACTAAATCACTAATGTTCTATTTTCGTATGACAACTTTCCTGCAAGTAGGTGTATCTATCTATTAGTTTTTGATTTTATTTTACTTTCTTATTCTAGCAACTTGTATTTGATATAAGAATAAGTATGGTATTATCATATTGAAAGCAGCTTACATGCATGTAAAACACCTTATCTCATTAGCCTCCCCAGAAAATCATTCCTTACAAAACCTGGTATGATGGTTGTTGTAGTTGTGAAGGTCATTATTTAATGGTGTTGCATTTGCAGCTGCAGATAAACATTACTTCACTGAATGAATTACCATTCATCATGTAGCAAATTTTGTTTGTTGCAGAGTGGAGAGAGATTCCACTTAATGCAAAAAAAAAAGAAAGAAAATTTGTTTATTGGGTAGCAATATGAGCAATATTCAATGCAATGCAATGGTGCTGCATGGCAAGTTGAACAAATATGTTACCTATAGTACTACACTCTTTAGAGGATTCATGTAAATTTCCTGGAGTATAATAATTTTTCTTTCTTGTTATTAATTCTCTTAAGAATTTTGAATAATTTTGAAAAAATTTTGAACAATTTAGAATCAGAATCCCATTTCCCCCCAAATCACCAAGTTATGAGAACCAATTTTAGACATACATATGATAATAAATACATGAAATGATAAGAAGTGATAGAAAAGAAAACTCAGAAAAAAATCAATTCATCGCCCAACTAGTTTATGGAAGGTCAATGTTCCTAAACCGTGTCTGGAATTCAGATTTTTCGGAGTTTCATTTTCTACCATTTCTTTTTAATTTTATTTATTCATTATCATAAATGATATTCATAGAGTAGATTTATTTTGGAAAAAAGGAAAGGAATGAGCCATATAATAAAACTATAAATTTTGGATCAGAGGCAAAAATGCTTCCTCCAACCTCGTTGTCGTAGAAACTCTTTGTTAGTGGTACAACTAAATTATATAGTTACCATGTATGTACATACATATGTACATATTATATTGCTAGCCGTAACTGAACTACGTAAAGCAAATTTTGCATCTAAAAACATTCAGATTTTATATAAAAAATACCAAAGAAATATTATTAGCACCCAACTTTAAGATGC